>NW_026739562.1:8121051-8265788 GCF_022355385.1 Mustela nigripes | reverse complement strand
GATGTGGGACTCGATCCCAGGATGCTGGGATCATGACCTGAGCCGAAGGCAGCTGCTTAACCAACTGAGCCACCCAGGCGTCCCTTGTTTTCCTTTTCTATAAAATGAGAATTGTAATAGTGCAAACCTCTCATAAATTGTTATGAGAATTTAGTAAATAATACTGGGCATTCTGAACAGGGTCTGACATAAAGTAAATGATTGGTGAGTGCTAGCTATTTTCATCATGTCTCTTTCTAGAAAATTGCATGATCCTTTGAGAGTATGGCCATAGCACTATAAATTCCCCCCAGCCCTTGTCTTTACTACTCTGAGGTATGTAGTCTTCCTCTCTGGAGAGTGATGTTCATGTGAACAAGGTGTCGTTCTCACCCTGTTGCCTTATTTGTAATGGGCTTCCCATCCTTCTCTGTCATTTCTACCCAGTCGCAGATCATTTGCCTTGATAGAAAAGCAAAATATTCAGAATACAAGCATTGAATATGCTGCTAGCATAGCTTTGATGTCTTTCTGGTTGTCCTTAACATGTTTTGTATAGGCCTTAACTTGTTCCAGCTACAGCTTCCTATAATCCTCCTTCTGTGTTTCTTCTTACATCTTTTGATCCTGACTCGTAAAACCGGAGTTGATCAGAGAGCATCATGTGCAACCAGATGGACTAGTTTGGATCATGCATGGTTCAAATTCCATATATGCCCAGTTTAGGGTACATATGTCCAATGATAGTCGATGTTCCTTTCCATGGTATTACCCTCTAGAATGCCAGTCACTTTTATCTGTGTTTCCTGTCATTAGCTCTTAACTTGTTGGCTGGTTGGTCTGAATAAAGTCTAGTTTTAGTTGGCAGCATCACTCTTGACAGATGCAGCTGTGAGAAAAGTAAGTAGGGGATCTTTTCTGCTGTAGGATTCGTTTCTGAACACCATGCATCTCTCAGTGAAGGGTAGCCTTTGGCTTTGGCACAGCTCGTGCCTGAGAGCCACTGGTCTAGAGTTTTATTCATGTGTCCAACAGCCATTATGTTGCTGGTCATCTGACTTACCTGAATGGTATTTAACTTTTCTCTGGAGTTAGGTTAAAGATTTTTGCCACATGTTTCTCTTAGTTGGGATGCAGCATTAATGAATTACTCTCTGTATAGTTTAGAAGTTTATGAAAAGACCTCATAGAGTAGATAATCTCAAGACCACTTCATGAAAAAGTAGTTCATTGAGTTCACTCTGGTTTTTAAGAGTGAACTCTTGTTGGTAAAGAGCTTTGGTCAATTGGGTGCCCTTGCCAGCACCAGCCTTCAGAAATCGGCAGCTGAGTGGTGGAAGACAGATACCATACCACGGATGTAGTCATCCGTCCTTTGGGAAGGGCTGCTTGTGTCATCTGGAGTGCTGTGTAGGAGGTCTTATTCTGCACCTTGAGGGCCTCAGAGGTAGCCGAAAGGAAGTTTTCCTGCTGATTCAAACCCCTTCGTGTTTTCCAAATCGGTATCTAATGCATTTGCAAAAGTGCTGTAGCTGCTGATCATTTGCTCGGCCTCATCTGGCCGGCTGACAACAGATCAGCCTTCATGCAAGGTGTTTGTTTATAATTCATGGAGCTGATAGGAAGGCAGAGCCATCTGCTCCTCCAGGCATCACTATTTCTGACCCCTCCCATTCCCTGCTAGGGCATTTTTCACTTGGAAATCATTTATAATTAGGAGGAGATTACATTGCAGAGTCTGGAACATGGCTTCCTGCTGTCTTCTACATCACTTTTTCTCCCCCTGGAGCTGCCCCCTGAAGCTCTTAAGCAGCTTTGATTTGAAAAATCCTTTCTTTCCTAACCTTTTTTTCCATTCTGAGCTGCCCCATCACCCTTCGCCACATGTATTTTTGCCTTTAAGTGCAGGGCAGGTTGCTACATCTACAGCTCAGGGATTGAGGACTGTTTGATAAGGCAGCACTTGTCAAGTGTGGTGGTCCCAGACCAGCAGCACGAGAGACACCTGGGAACTCGTTAGAAATGCAAGTTCTCAGACCTCACCCCAACATTCTGGTTTGTTTGTTTTTTATTTCTTTTTTAAATTTATTTTCATTGTTCCAGAATCCATTGTTTATGCACCACAGCCAGTGCTCCATGCAATTGGTGCCCTCCACAATACCCACCACCAGGCTCACCCAACCTCCCACCCAACATTTTGTAGTTTAGTAAGCCCTCCAGGTGATTCTGATACATGCTAACACTTGAAAAGCAGTGTGGTAAGGCCAGGCAGGGGGCAGAACAAAGATTTCTAGTAGTGTGTGGGCTCCCAGTGTCTTGGGCTTTATTTCACTTCACCTTTTTCTCTACCCGCTTAACGTTGAGTCCAAAAGACTCAGTTGTTGAGTCCAAAAAGAGTGAGTTGTCCTTGTCATCAGTGCATTACTTTCCTAGTAACAGGTAACAGGTCTAAGAAATCTTGTCCTGTGTAAATTAACTCATCAAAATTCAGCCTTATGAGGAGAAGTGGCACAGTGGATTGGAGCAGTGACCACTCACCATTGTTACTGAACATTTCAATTTCCACGTGGGAAATTAACAGACAACGAGCAGCAAATGTAAGCTGCTAATTGGAACTTTGACATAAAAATGAAATTGTAAACACACCACCCAGTGCTCCAGAAAGGAAGCTACCAGATCACTATGTGCCTGCCACATCCCCTTCATTAGGGCAGGAGTGAAACCCTAGATCACTAGCTGCACGGTTTCTGCAATTAAACCTGCTGCCAGAGAAGCTCTGCCTGAATTTTCAGCATTCTCTCTGCATTTACCATCTGCATGTCTGTCTGTCTGCTCACTGCAGTGACCCGGAGCGCTTTTGAAACTGGGTGGGGTTGGTGGGAAGGGGATGAACTTTGGGAGGTGACCACTGATTTGGAATCATCATAATGTAGTAAACACAAACACAGTGGCTTGGATTAGAGGCTGACAAAATGCTTTTTATCTATATGCCCTGTGTTTCAGGGGCTTAGAGCCAAGCTTTCCAGAAAAAGGAAAACCTTACTTGTACTCTCCTTCCCACCCTGGCCCCACTTAGGAATTAATCTGACAGTATGCAGTTAAATGCCTTTTTTATATTGGTGGTGAGTTTTGAGGGTTACCATAGGCTTCTGTACGTTTGACAGAGTTGCGTGTTAATGCACGTGAGTAAGAGCTATATAACAGGGAGACAGAAAAGCATACTTTCATAAAATACCCACCATGCATTTTCTGAGACATTAAATGTGGAATAAATGGTAATTATGCAAAACTGTCTTAAAGTTTGGTGGTTATAGTCTCAATTGTCAGTTTCTTTTTATCTTTCTGAAGGTTGTGCCAACCTCAAGGTTAGAAAATCAAGATGGACTCATTCCTGATGCTTCCCTATTCCTTCCCCCACCCCTTTTTTTATATATCCCCAACTGGAATTATGTGTCAATCCAGGAAAGGAGGAAGAGACTGTCATCTTTTTGGCACAGGCTTGGGACCCGGAGTAAGGAGCAGACGGTCTCAGTGCTAACTAGATAAATCTAGCCACACAGGGTAGAGCAGATGGTGGGTTGGAAGTTGAGCAGTACAGAGCCCTAATGGTGATAGCAGTGAATATTTGGATGTCATTATTTTATTAGTTAGCAAACAGAGACATCCTTGTGGTCCCTTCTCGGGTTTTGTGTGTAATGGTGCTGTAGGTGTCAGCCCCCAAGAGTTGGCACAATAGCCTAATCAATGTGTTCTGATGTCTTTTTTGATCTATTTTGTCATCTCTGTGGCTTCATTAGCAACACAGGGAAAGGAGGATGAATATAGAGTGTTAGAAATCTCTCTGAGTCCCTGAGGCCTAAGCCTCAAGGCCTCTGAAAAGCAATTCTTTGTTTTGTTTTCCTTCAAGTAATTTCCTGGGGAAACTTGCCCTTGATCTTCCAGGGCAAGCCTTTGGGCTTCCTGGAATAGATCACCTGGAATCTGGTAAGAGCAGCTGAGCTTGGCTTCTCCTTTCTTTTCTTTCCTTCTTTCCTCCCTGCTCCTTCCTTTTTTTTTTTTTTTTTTACCATAATGTGTTTGACAGTGGATATCCAGGTAATCTCCAAATAAGAGAAGGACAAAAAAGTTTCTTTGCATGTGCATTTGAAGTAGATCTAAGTGAGACAAAGCCCAGAGGAGCTTGGTCCCTTTGGATGTGTTATGCTGTTCTGCTTGTGCCAATGGTTTGGGCGCTCTGTTCCCAGGCTCATATCAAGGGTAAGCCACATCCTCCTGGCAGGGAATTACACAGTGGGTTTTGGAGATTCGAATGAAAACCAAAACAAAGCATGCAGGCACAGAGCCAGTGCTGGCCAACATCTCATTAGTTCTGTCCTGTGGAGCAGGATCTCCCCATCCCCACCAACACATTCTTCCACCACCCTCTCCCCCACCCCGATCCTGCTCCGTTGAGCCAAGAGCCTGCTGCCTGGCAGATCCTGGGCTTAATTCTTCTTCTTTTTTTTTTTTTTAAAGATTTTAATTTATTTGACAGTGAGAGAGGGAACACAAGCAGGGAGAGTGGGAGAGCAGAAGCAGGCTTCCCGCCGAGCAGTGAGCCCGATGTGGGGCTCGATCCCAGGACCCTGGGGTCATGACCTGAGCCGAAGGCAGACCCTTAACAACTGAGCCACCCAGGCACCCCAGGATCCTGGGCTTAATTCTTGGTAGCTGCCAAATACAGACTGGGGCTGCCCCTGAGTGCTTGCATATGGTATGGGTAAGGCCTAGAGCATAGTGAGAAATGAAGAGTTCCAGCCATCCAGCCGCTGCTGGGCTGTGTTTCTGTCTGGCCTCTCTTGTGGCATTAGGGATTCGTATTGGCAAGGGGCTGTCCAGAAGACTGAAGTCTCTAACTGTTCCATTTCTCTGAAATGAGAAAATCAGACACAAACTCATGAAATGACTTCCTTCTCCAAGGTTGCATAGCAGCTGTGTGGCAGGACTCTCACTCCAAGGAAGCTTTACCTGAATCACGTTTCTCTTGGAATCAGTGGTTTTGCGTTTTCAATCATCTTAAGTTTTGGTCTTTTGGACAATAGCAGCTGTTGAGTGGCTCTCCAGGAACAATTTTTAATAACTTTTTCCTTATCTAATCTCTCTCAAATGAGGTTTCCTGAGTGTGAGCTGAGACTCAGCAGGTGGTTGTGATTGTGTTGAGTATCTGTTGTTTCCTATTAAGGTGGTAAAAGACATGTCTCTTTTCTGTCTCTTGTGTTCCTTGTTCTATGATGTTTTAGTTTGATTGACAAGGCGGCCTTTAGCATTTTTAGAGAGGGTTCAGGCCCTTAGAGAAGCCCCAGAATTTCTTGGCCCAGAATTTTTCACACCATCAACTCCAAACTTTCTTACCCTCTTTTCTTTCTTTGTCTGATGCAGCTTCCGTGAATGTGCTGGTGCAGAACTGCAAGATCTACAATGATGCCAGCTGTGACATTTCTGCAGATGGCCAGCTCCTGGCGGCTTTCATCCCTAGCAGCCAAAGGGGCTTTCCTGATGAAGGCATCCTGGCAGTGTACTCCTTGGCCCCCCATAACCTGGGTGAAATGCTCTACACCAAGCGATTTGGTAAGGGATAGGAAGCCCAACTTAGTGACAGAGGGACGCTGGTGCCTTGGCATGGGCATTCCTAGTTGAGGCACAGCTTAGGTAGGAGTAATGGTCATATCCTACCCCTGCTTTCCTGGGGCACAGGCCAGAGGAAGATTGCTTTGCAGGAGTCCTGGCTGGTAGTATTACAGTAGTACTCTCAGAGTAAGAGTCCTTCCTGCCATGATAGTGTCACCAACGTGCTCCTGTTGGGCCAGCCATGGATAAAGGAGGAGCCTTGGTCACAGCTTGGGGAAGCAGGCACGCTCATACACTGCGAGGCAGTTTGGTATTGTGTATTGAAAGTCCCTAAAATTTATGTTCTCTTTGATCCAGCAATCCCACTTCTAAGGAAATAATCAGAAAAACAATACCAAGATTTATATACAGGGATGTTCACAGCAGTGTTACATATCACAGAGAAAAATGTCAAAGAGTGAAGAATGGCCTAAATAAATGGTGGTGCACTGACAGGGCAGAATACCGTTTGGCCTTTAAAATGCTTTTATAGAATATTTAATGGTGGAAAAATGGTCATTGTGTATGAAGTGGAAATAGTAGATTTCAAAGTGGTATTTATAGTATGGTGCCAGCTTTTTAAGATATGGTGCTATGATGGCAATGGTTAGCATTTGTCAAGTATCTTCTGTATGTGTATGTCATACATTATACTCAATACTTGACATGCCTTGTCATTGTCTTCTGCACTCCTATGAGAGAGCCCCTGGGTAACCAAAGATGCAAATTGGAAGTAAAGAAAAGAAAGAAAAAGAGTGAGAGGAACATTATTTCCTTGTGATGGCAAGAACTCTGGGAAATGTCTCTCTGTTCTGTTGGCTCTCAGGTCCCAATGCCATTTCGGTGAGCCTGTCCCCAATGGGCCGATACGTAATGGTGGGCTTGGCCTCGAGGAGGATCCTGCTGCATCCCTCCACAGAGCACATGGTGGCCCAGGTCTTCAGGCTGCAACAAGCCCATGGCGGCGAGACCTCCATGAGGGTGAGTGCCGTGGCTCAGGCCTCCACTGTAGGGCATCTCCAGACTCGTAGTAAAGGACAGTGCTGTGACTTTCCAGTCAGGGCTAGAGGTAGCATGTTTGTAAGGAGTACGAAAGAGTGCAGTCCAGCCCATCTGTGACCAGCAGGCTTCACTTTTAGAAGCTTTAGGCTGTTAAAAGGCAGGAGCTTCCTCACACCCTAGATCTGAGCTGAGCTCCCCAGAGGCCTGAGAGTATCTTTGGTTGTAGCCCAAACTGAATAAGTACTTCCTTACCGCAGTGTGAGACCTTTAGTCTGGAGATACATGAAGGACCCAAAGAAATACTTATGCTTATTAAAAAAAAAAAAAAAAATTTTTTTCAGGAAGCAAGCTATAAAAAGTGATATATGTATACCATGAAATGTTCTTTTTCTGTGAGTTATAATCGTGTTGGAAGATGAGGCCTTTGGGTAGCTGCTAAACTCTTAACCGTTTCATCCATTTCATTAGCAGAGGAAAGTCCTATTGGGACGCTCTCTTGTCTCAGGTGGAGACACTTTTGTATTGCCATAATAGCCTTCTGGGTATGGTGGGGTTGGTGGCCTTCTGGACTCAACCATACTGGTTTCTGAGTTCCCATGGGGGCTCATTTGCTTTTGCCAAGGGGAATTGAGCATTTGAATGGTTCTCTAATTAGATGGTCTTTAAGCTCTGTCTCAAGCTAAGAACCTGTGAATTCCCTTAGCACATTGTGTTGTGCCATTTATAGTTTTATGCACTTGTTTATGTGTTGTTTTGTGTTTTCTTTAGCTGAGTGGTGTGTATGTTTAATCTGCCCAATTAGGTGCAGTGTAAGCTCCTTAGGGGTGTATCCCTCAGGGCCCTTCATTTAGTGCGATGCATATAGATGCTTGATGCCTGCAATGGAAGCATTCTTTTAACGAAAAAGAAATAGGATCTGTTACATAAAAAGTGACAGAAAGTGGGCAGCCTAGTGTGGTGGTCGCCAGCCTTTTCCTCCCATCTCCTACAGGGACCCTCTCCCTGACTCTGCTGAGTCATTTTCCAAGCACCCTGAATTTCAGAAGGCCTTTCTCACCAGTGCCTGGCCTGCCCTCCTCTCTGTCTCAAACCTGACTTCAGCAGCTCTTTTCCTTCTGCGGGACCTTTCTAGATCACTCCCTCCTTGTGCCACGACCCTGCCGGATTCCCTGAGCTCATGTTAACACACGTCATACCAGACTGCATGGACTTGTTTCCGTATCCTTGTCCTCTCTTGGACTGTGAGCTCCTCGAGAGTGAAGACCATGTCTGTGCCATGTTTATGAAGTCCAAGTACCTAGGAAGTAAGCTGGCGTTTAGGAAAAGCTGAGCGAATGGAAGAGAATCTCAAGAAAATGTCCTCCTTAGCATTTCTAGGTGGTAACAAGCAGAACCAGTGGTAGGTGACAGCATGTTCCACCAAGCCCCTGAAAGGGTAGAAACACGCAGTCTGTGCTCTTGACATTATACTGACAGGAGAGTCCCACTTCTTGAATCCCAGATGACTTTGGAAGGATCTGATGTTAGGTGCTTGGGAGAGGACGTCATGGGGAGTTCACGGGCCTGTTTTCTTACCTAGATATTTGAGGATGGGCATTGAGGTTTAGTTATATTTTATTTTTATTCTTATTTTGCTTCTCTTCCGGAGATTTGGATGGTGAAGGTACCTGGTGTCTGCCTTTCACTACCTAGAATCCTGGTCCTAACAGCTGTTCTTCTAAACCCTTCCTGCCTCATTGTGGAATAATTGTTTATAATCATTAAGAGACAGGATCTGATCTCGGCAACACTAATGGACATCTTGAGCCTCTTCCGGAAGCCAGGGCTCCTGCCCAACTCCTGGGTGCAGCCTGCCAGTCCTCCATCCTAGCAAGGTTCCTCCTTCCCATAAGTAGCTAGAAACATCTGGCCGAAGACAAACAGCTGCAGGGCGCAAGCCAAGATTTTGGTACATATGGGGCTGGCAGCTCAGGCGTGCCGTTGGAGGAGTCTGCTGAGGAGATGTGGTAATCCATTGCTGTCCTGCTAAGGGGCTCAGGGCGGCTAGCCAGCTGCTGCATGCCTCGTGACAAGAGCTGTTTCGCAGGCCTCCTAGAGAGGCTTTTTTGATTCTCAGTAGGCACCATCTGCCACTTAGGGAGCTGAAGTAACTAGAAAGCTCCCATTTGGGAAGTGTTCCTCTCACCCAGGAGACAGGATCCAGGCTTCTGAGCAAGGTTTTACTTACCCTGTGTCCACCGAGTCTGACTTTAAACCCCTGCGCTACAGAAAGGTTTCTGGTTTTCCAGGTCTTGGTTGCCCCTTACATCCAGAGGCACCAAAGCATTCAGCAAATGTCCCTGAATTCAGTCACTGGTGGAAGGGAAGAGATACCAGCTTTTTTTGGATAGCTGTGCTGTACCACCGTTTAAGGCAAGAAGTGCCTTTTTGTCTGAGAGCAGGGAGCTAGGGTTTAATGGGACAGTAGAGCATCTCCCTCTTTGCACAGGTAAGTATAGGTGGGTGTCTCCATTTGTCACGTCAAGCTCTGTCTTCCGAAGGAATGCTTTAGTTGGTGATGGGCCTGTCCTCAAGCTTCTCTGCCCAGAATTCCCCTTCATTTTAGTCTTATGTCTTGGAATTCACTACGGTAATATTCAGAGAGGTGAGCTTGTTGGGTCAACAGTCAGTCCCAGGAGAATGTCCTCCAGAGCATTAACTTACCTGATTTTAATTCCCACTAAGTGACTCTCTCCCCGAGAGATGATCTCTTACCCAGTCCCATACGAAGACTCTTCTGTGGGAGATGAGTCCCACATCTCCACTGCTGGTTCGCCTCCGTGCATTTGTTTGAAGCGGTTTTTCAGACCTCTAGATGAGTGCTTCTCAAACTGTGCTCTTGGGACAACCTGCGTTAGAATACATGGGGTCCTTGTCAGAAACAGCACTTGAGGCCTGAAGAGCCACCTAAGAATGGGGTGGGAGGGGCACAGGTGTTTGTATTTGTAAAACGGGCTTTACAGGTGATTCTGATACGCACTGGAGTTTGAGAACTGCTGTTCTTAATGACTGCTTTCTCCATTTGAGGTTTCTGCCCTCAGCCTTCTCGGCAAGGAAGAGGCGCAGTCTCAGGTTTGCTTGGGGTTTTACGCGTGGTGCTCTGATCCTTGGCTAATCTTGCTGCGGGCACGGTGGCCTTTGGGCTCCATTTCCCACCAGACTCTCACTTGGCTTGTTGGCTGGCCGTGCTTCACCTCCCATTCTCCTCAGCTGTTGCTGGCCTCTCGGGCTCTCCCTTCTGTAACCATATGCTGGATTCTGTTCTTCCTCCTTAGTGAACCATTTTAATTTTATCCTTGTTTCTAGGATCCAGCGTCCTTTTGATACTTCCCTTCTCTGCTTCTGAGGCTAGGCACTGTCTTCCTGATTTTAGAATGATTGGCAAGTTTGGAAAAATAAGACTGAGAACATATTTTCTCTCTCCCTCCCCTCTGTCCCTTCCAGCCTCTTCCAGGCTGGGGATGCCACTCTGCCTTGGGGTCTTATTTTCTGTCTGACTCCCTTGCTCTGGAGCCAGGGAGGGCTTTTGGTTCATTTCTGTTTTTTGTTTTTTGTTTTTTTTTCCTGTTTGGTTTTTTAAGTTAGACATTTGGAGATTGCTGAGCTGAAGTTTTGCTGAATTCTCAAAACACTAAGCTGCCTGTATGCCCTCTCTGCTTTCGTTTTCTAATTGGAAGAAAGCATAATATTGTAACAGAAAACTGCAATTAATTTTCCAAAATAGTGGCAACTTGCACATTATAATAACGTTGGTTGTAACCAAGTGGAAGGATAATAACAAAAATATAAAATTACTAATGACACCAGAAATAGTTCTGTAGCAGACTGTTCTTCCACTTTTGTGTAAGTAAATTTTACCTAGAGCAAAAGTCAGCAGCTGGGGGAGTGGTTCTGGGGCATTTTGAGCTGGAAAGAAAGAATAAGGATTAGTGCTTTCAACACAGGAATTAAAGTGCTGTCTACTCTATTTCCCAGATGCGTAGACCATCCCCGCCCCCAACAGGTAGGGGATGTGGGCACATACGTGGTTAAGTAAGAACTGAGGCGGACCCTCACCTCATAGTCCCTGCAGGCCTGGAGGCAGTGGTTGCTTGACTCTCACTAGTGCTGGTTTGCTTTTCTCTCTGGTTATTTTATTGGCAGAAGTGATGGATGAGGACACCGTCATTTGACTTGGATGGGAGAAGCCCTAGGACAGAAAGCAATTTAGCTCTCGTTTCTCTGCGCAACAGCATAGCGCTCTTTAAGGCAAAGCCTCAAATAGTTAAGGGTCAATTTTATTGAAAGCTTTTTCTTTGTGGCTGTGTGGTAAAACTGTCTTCAAGTGTGGAGCCCCTGTTACCTAGACAGATTACTGGTTTGGAGCAGGTGTTGGAGAGAGCCAGCCGCTCGCTCCCTCCCTCCCTTCTCTCCCTCATCGTCTTCTCTGCTCGCTCTCTCCCTTTCTCTTCACTGCCCTCTTCCCCTACTTCTTCACCTTGAGAGTCCTACTTTTCAGTGGCGGCCTGCCCCCGTTGTACACCTTCTTCTGGAACCCTGGCTCTAGAGACACGCATCCCCCTCATTCTCAAGCGATCCTGGGCAGCAGGGAAGGAAAGGAGATTTGATACCATTTTCTCTACAGACCGGCTGTAGTTCTCTGTGTATACTCCCCTGGGACCACATCAGCATCATCAGAGATGATTTGGATCCTCATCCTCATGTGAGACCTGCTGAATCAGAGGATCCTGGAGCGGGTCCCGGCCGTCCTTGTTTTACCAGGCCCTCCTGATGGCTGCACACTCAGTCAAGATGGAGAGCCAGTCATTGACTGCACAGGGATTCTAGTGAGATCTCCCCTGTCAGTGTAACCTTTGTCCTTTTCCTTTTTGCTCTCACCCTGTCTCTGGAACCTCATCTGATTTACTTCTATGGCTCCTATTTATTAACCAGATCTTTCAGGCACTTCCAGGAAATTGAGAAATTGAGGATACCTCCAGCCCAAAGCATTCTGGATCATGCTGGCATCCTAGTAATAGTACTTTTAAGAACTAATGCCCTGAGGCCTTTTTCCGTTTCTGATTAAAATTCTTAACCTGTCCACGGTTGACTTGAGCTCTTAACTGCGAGCCCCTGCCTGCTTGCCTGCATGCTATAGAATGTAGAGACGCCTCAGCTTAAAAAGTTAGAAGCAGTATGTTTATCTTTCGCTCTAGGCCCTTCCCTGTCTGAAGGAGTACTTCTGGAGTTCCCCTTTCTAACATTCCACCTGCTGTTATCCTTTGATGGGATACATCACTGAGATGCCCATTAATGGATAACTTAGAGTCATCCTGATTATAAAGAAACATCGGTTGTATTTCTGTCTTTTTATAACCATTTTCTGTCATGTATACAGCCATCTTCACAGAGCCCAGTGATGACTGATTATTATTATAAGTTCATTAAAATGAACCACAGAAAAGACTTGGAATCCAGAATGTTCATATTAGTCACCACTAAATTGTAGCTTAGATCCTGGGGCAGGATGGGTGTCCAGCACTGTCAGCACTGACCAGCACTTATGTAACTAACATGTACAGGCTCTTTGGGCCTGTCCTAGCTCCACTCTGCAGTATATAATCTTCACTGTAGCCTCCTTGCCCTGAACTTAGCCTGTGACATAATCCGCTCATCTATACTTCCCTAGATTCTGAAAGTTTGATTTTCAAAAGTGACCTAGAACTCTAGTTCAATCTGGAGTATTCTCCAGATATCTAAGAGAATGAGATTTTCTTAATCTTGTCTGGCCTTTTGAGTGGCAAAAACCAAAAATAAAGATATTTTATTTTTGTATCCTGGAAGGGTACTATTTCTTTAAGGGGAGATTGGGATAAAAGAGAGACAGCTTTGTTGTCAGAAATGATTTACTCCTTCCCAAGATTTTGTCCTCATTAATTTTCTTAAAGCTGCCTGTCAGTTGATTAAAAGCTGCTTCCGCTGCAATTATCTTAAAGTTGACTTCTGAGATGTGGTACAAAGCATCTATCCTCAGAAAGTTCCTTTCTTCAGCACATTGTGGGAAAGAGGGGAGGGAGTAGGGGAGAATTCAGGGGTGTCTCGGATGCAGTTTGTCAGAGAAGGGATGGAGCAAGATAAAACATTAAAAATAACAGGAGAGCTACAATTAGTTTAGGTGAATTTTTCCATGACAGATCCTCTCAGGTAACTCTAATGATTTCTTTTCCTCATGGCCTCTTAGGAGAGTGCAGTCTATTCTGTGCGTCATTCTTTACGCTCAACAAAATTTTATTGAGTTCCTACAATGGGCCGGGTATTTTGTGAGGTTGGGGAGCACCATGCATAAGATGGACCTGGACCCTGCTCTCTTGCCACACAAACGGCTTCTCTTTTTTTCTTTCTTTTTTTTAAAGATTTTATTTAGACAGAGAGAAAGAGAATGCACAAGCAGGGGAAGAGGCAGAGGGAGAAGGAGAAACAGACTTCCCATGAAGCAGGGAGCCCCGACAGGGGGCTCGATCCCAGGATCCTGAGATCATGACCTGAGTGGAAGGCAGACGCTTAACCAACTGAGCCACCCCGGGGCTCCCACAACTGGCTTCTCGACAAGTCTTTGCACTGCTGCCTTCCCAACCTTCACTGCACGGGACACACAGGAGACACTCAGCATTTGTTCCAGGAATATGTGTCCCTTTGGGATCTTGTGTACTGTGTATTCCCCACACATGCATGAACACTCACGCCTGCTCACCAGCACCATCAGTGTGTTTAGCACATGTTGTGGTGATGGTGATTGAATGAAAGTATCAGGGAGATAATCCTTATGAAAATACGGAGTGTCCTTCTCATTTCACCATGCGCCCAATATCAGTTTCTTAGGGTGCTAGTCCTACCACTAAGACACAGTGAGAGATTCACGGGAGGTAGTTTCAAAAGCAAAAAGCAAAGCATTTTGTTTTTTCAAAATTGGTAGAGGAGAACCAATTCTTGCATTTGTAGAAGGTGAAAGCATTTTGATGTATTTTTAAGTATAAGTTACAAAGCATTTTAATGTTTAACCATCCTTAACACTCCTCTTCCAAAAATAAGTATCAACTAAAACATATTGAATGTGTTGGTATATATTGAAAACTCTCTTGTCCAAGGTAGATATCTAGAACAACTACTCATTTTGCCTTTTCCTTTGACATTTGTGAAGGCAAGTGTAGTTCAAGAACTTGTGCTATGTATGGACATGTGGGAACAGGAGGAAGTAATTATTTTAATGTAGGGGGGTTCTAGGAACATTAAGTGCCTCAGTATTTCATTTAGCACCAAAGTAGTTCCCTAAGCTGAAGGAACCTCTCTCCTTTGATCCTAATGGCCTGAGATGGCTTTTGGAAAGCATCAAGCCAATTAAAATAGAAAATTCTTATCCTCTGTCTCTGTGGGATCTCTTTGAGAGGAGTAGGTGAATAAGAGTTTACAGGTCTCAGAAAATCACAGGAGGTTGGCTAGAAATGACTTTAAGGCAGCAGATTATCCATGGCAGCTGAGGACAACATTTCCAAGAGTTAAGGAAAAAGGGGCATCTGGCTGGCTTGGTCAGTGGAGCACATGACTCGTGATCTCAGGGTCGTGAGTGAGTTCAAGCCCCATGTTGGGCCTAGAGCTTACTTTAAAAAAAAAAAAGTTTCAAAAAGAGCTATTTCTCCTCTTTTCCATTGGGGGAGTTTGGGTTTGGACAAGGGGTGTTCAGGCAGATTTGTTCCCACTCCAACTGAGTAAAGGAGAAAGGTAGGTGAGCTGGTGTTCTGATTCTTAGTTTTAAATGGTCACTTTAAAGTCAACGTCCTACAAGTTCTAAACTCCAAAGTAGAATGTAAGGAAGGCTTAGAGACAGTAAAAGAGCTTAAAATGTCTGAAAAACAATCAGATTTTCCGAGGGATGAAGAAACTTCAGTAATTCGTGAAACTAAGCAAATCAGCAGCTCGAAAGGAGGAAAAGATTGACTGACCAGAGTGCCTCCCGCCGCCTGCTCTGGGAAGCGTGCATTTCTCAGCCTCTGACAAGATGTGTAGCCATCCATTTCCAATGGAAAGGTCAGCTGTCTCTTAGCATCTGCTTTCCATTGATTTCTCCCTCTTCCCAGAGAGTTAATTTTCCTGTAGTAACCCTCTCTAAAAGCTTAAGGCCTCCCTGATTTCCATCATTACCGAGAAGGCATTTTTCCTCTTTGCATTTCCTTTCTTCCTCACAGCCCTCTTGGCTTGCACCTTCACTCGTGGCCCTTCCAGCCTCAGTTTCCAGTTGTCCCCTTCCTACCTCCAGCTTCCGTGGTCTTAGTTAAAACAGGGAAGCTCTGATGCGTGTGCTCGACCTCTTGGGGCTTCGGAGCCATTCCAGTTTTATAGATGATGAGATTCCCAAACCCGGACGTTTTTTTCTTTCAGCTTCTTATCTGAGCTGATCTAAACAGTGCAGTTTGCTGCTTGGACTAATGGTCTGAGCTTTAGTGATATGCAGCCGAAAAGAAAACACCTTGTTGAGGGCAGCAGTACATTTTTCCTCTAAATTTTAAAAGGGTGGAGAAGAAGGTTTCCCACTGAGCCCTCTGGTTGCCTCTCATTCTTTTCCTGTCCACCACTGAACAAGAAGCAAGACCCCTTTAGTTTTGATCTGGAAACTGTTTTCTTTTGGAGTACAGTAGATGGTCTTGGACCCCAGAAGTGGAAGAATGATTATCTTCTCTCGCTCCCTTGGAACCATGCAGATCTTGGTGACGTGACTCAGTCCCTGGTGATGTGCTGAGGCCCCTCTGAGCCTTCTTCTAGCATATTGATTCCAATTCCCTTCCTAGATGTTAGACAGAAATGAGAACAGTCTGCTTGGGGATAGGGGGGTTGCTGTCAGCATTTGTTATCCACCAGGGAGCAGCTGTAGCCAAGACAGGTAAAACCGGGACTCTGCCAACATGAGTCAGGAGCTGGGTTTTACATCCAGCCCCACAAAGGGTCCTCAGGTCCTGATAATCCTCGTCCAGTGTCATGGAATTTGGTGGTACAGTTTCATGGTGAAGAACAGAGAGCGGGATTTTTGGCAGGCCACCCAGCTTTGTCCTTGACAAGTGTTAAGGAAACCTTTACTTGAGATAAATATGGGGTGCCTTTAAGAGAAGGCCAGAGCTGTCCCTTAACACTATCTCAGATCTTCTTTCTTGTCAGTGCCAATGAACCTGGAGTTTACAGAGCCAGCTCTGGTCCCCACTGGTGTCTGTCAGGAGACTGCTCCCCAAGTCACTGGGTTGGAAAGACTGCTGGCCGAAACCCTCAATGGTATGGGAGTAGCCAGAGCTACCAAACCTCCTGTCTGCGTTGGGAAACTTGTTGAAACTTCTTGTCACTAGGGCTAATTGTGAGGGATATACCCCCCTCAGTGAGGCGCTTTGAGAGCTCCGGCCAGAGAATGGAATGGAAACTCCATCTCTGGGTGGTTCTGAAAACGGGCCAGGCTCTCATTCCTCCAGGCTCCGTTAGTTTCAGGCATGTGTGAAATCAGGAGTATTAGACTGGATGGCCTCTCAGGCATGTAAAGCTGAGTCCTACCCATCCTGCATGCCCTGTGCTCTCATTACCCACCCCTGTATGTTCTGCTCTCTTCTCCCTCCTTCCCACCCCCACATTAGAGTGTGATAAGCAAGCAGGTGCTTATCAGGCGTCCTGGAGGCCGCTGATCCTCATGTGGCATTTTCTGGCTTCCTGCCACAAAGCGGGATTTAGTTTAATGTGCACTTGGGAGTTTCCCTTTCAGTGGTGTTTAAGGACTTGACGGGTCCGGGACCGGGGGACTGCCATAGTCCAAGGACAAATCAGTGCCTTATGACTACTATTGCCATGAAGGTTGTGAGTATCTATGCAGCAAGGTCTGGGGGTCTCAGCCTTGAATGACCTCCCCAATTTATCTGACCTTGTCTCACCTGAGCTGGGTTGTCCGTCCTGCTGGTCGCTTGAGGGTTTTGTCTCCAAAGTCAGTTCTTGTACTTAGAAGCAAATTGATAGTATTTACTTGTTAATTGCTCTTCAGCAACTCTAAAAGGTAAATATGTGACATGTGAGAGGCTCGTTTGCTTCTTTACTGGTGTAGAACTTTTCTAGAAGAGTTTTGTTAGCTTTTCTTTGAGACTTCCATCAAAAAACTTGGCACAGGGCGCCTGGGTGGCTCAGTGGGTTAAGCTGCTGCCTTCGGCTCAGGTCATGATCTTAGGGTCCTGGGATCGAGTGCCGCGTCGGGCTCTCTGCTCAGAGAGGAGCCTGCTTCCTCCTCTCTCTCTCTCTCTCTGCCTGCCTCTCTGCCTACTTGTGATCTCTGTCTGTCAAATAAATAAATAAAATCTTTTAAAAAAAATTAAAAGATTTTATTTATTTATTTGACAGACAGAGATCACAAGTAGGCAGAGAGGCAAGCAGAGAGAGGAGGAAGCAGGCTCCCTGCTGAGCAGAGAGCCTGAGGCGGGGCTCTATCCCAGGACCCTGAGACCATGACCTGAGCCGAAGGCAGAGGCTTTAACCCACTGAGCCACCCAGGCGCCCGCATTGGGCTCTTTTTTAGTAGTCTCCTTGGTTAAACCAAAGATTCTTGCGTATTCTTACATTTGGAGTTGAGTCAAAAAGGGAGGGCACAGGAGGTTCTTAAAACAGCAGCCATGGGTCAATCTCATGCCTCAAAATAGGGCCAGTTCCTTATCTGTTAAGAGACCTCCAGCCTCAGGACCAGAGCAGGCCGCTCTGGTGGTGTGCCACAGGCTGCCCAGGCACAGTTCTCAGCACCACAGAGCCTGGGAAATTCTTCACAACAGGATTCTCTGTGTATGTGTCAGTATGTTGAGAACTCGTGCTGCCTGCTCTCCGCTCTATTCTAGAGCCTGTCCTGGTGAGGCCCTTTCAGGTAGATGCCCAGGGCACATGAACAAGCGTTCCCACATCCGGGGCTTATCACTTCACTTGTGAATGGGCAGTGGACCCTTTGTTCAATTTTTGCTTCCTGTCTTTCCTTTTTTTCTTTTAATTTTAAATCTCTCATCAGGATAATCTGAAAAGTAATAAGTACTATATCACCCTAAATTCATTTTTGAACATTACTCTCTAAACCACCATCGCATTTGGTCTTCCTTCCACCCACCCCCCACTCCTCCATCAGGGGGCAGGGAAAGGCAGATGTAGTTCATCCTTATTTTATAGATTAAAACCTGAAGAGGCGGGGCACCTGAGTGGCTCAGTTGTTAAGCATCTGCCTTCAGCTCAGGTCAGGATCCCAGGACCCTGGGATCGAGCCCTGCATTGGGCTCTCTGCTCGGCGGGAAGTCTGCTTCTCCCTCTCCCATTCCCCTTGTTTGTGTTCCCTCTCTCACTGTTTCTCTCTCTCTGTCAAATAAATAAAATCTTTCAAAAATAAATAAAATCTGAAGAGGCCAAAAGGAGAAACATTGACTAATACTCCAGTTTAGGGGCGCCTGGGCAGCTCAGTTGGTTAAGCATCTGCCTTCAGCTCAGGTCACAATCCCAGGGTCCTGGGATCAAGTTCCAAGTCAGGCTCCCTGCTCAGTAGGGAGTCTGCTTCTCGGTCTCCCATCTGTGATCTCTCTCACTTTTGTGTGCTCTCAAATAAATAAACAAATAAAATCTTTTTTTAAATAAATAAATAAATAAAACTCCAGTTTATAGATTCTTGGCTTCATCCTTTTCATAGACCCTAACAACCTTTTTTGAAGCCCCAAGATGCAGGTTCCTGGTAATGTTAGCAACAGTTACCATCTGTGAGCTTGTCCTGTGCCAGACATTTCTATACATCATGTCTTTTCATCTCTCCAGTTACTTGGTTGGTGGTGCATTCTCTCTCTCGTGCTCCCCCCCCCTATTTTTTTTTTTAAAGTAGGCTCCATGTCTAGCATGGAGCCCAATGTGGGGCTTGAACTCATAACCTTGAGCTGAGATCAAGAATCAAAAGCTTAGGGCGCCTGGGTGGCTCTGTGGGTTAATTAAGCCTCTACCTTCGGCTCAGGTCATGGTCTCAGGGTTCTAGGATCCAGCCCCGAATCAAGCTCTCTGCTCAGGAGGGAGTCTGCTTCACCCCTCTCCCTCTGCCTGCCTCTCTGCCTACTTGTGCTCTCTCTCTCTGTGTCAAATAAATAAATAAAATCTTTAAAAAAAAAAAAAAAAAAGATCAAATGCTTAACTGAGCCATGGAGGTGCCTCCAGTACTGTCTTTTTAAACTGAGATCTGGAGAAGTCACTGTTCTAGAAAAGAGGTGTCAGGACTCCAAACCAGGGCTTTCTAATTCGAAAGAAAGTCCGCATCCTTCATTCTCCCACGGCCCTGCCCCTGTCTCTGACTGAAGTTGCTGTGGAATGCTGGAATGCAGTGCAGCTCCGCGGCCGCCGGAGAGATCTGAGGCCGTCTTTCACCTCCGGTCCAAACCCCTTTTGCAGCTAAGCTGCCTCCTCAGAAAATAGTAGCTTTGGAAATAAGCTGACCATTGAAGGGGACTCTCTCCCTTGGAGAAATGGAAACAAGCTATTTAATGGTGATTTATATAAGCTAAAACGAAATCACGTACCTGTGTGTTCAAGATCCCCCTCTCCCCTGCTTCCTACATCTTAGTGCACCTTTTAGGTTTCCTTAACAATAGCAGTTTTAACATTGCTTTTAATTAGATGAATTAAGAATGTTCTCTGGTGTTATCACCCCCTCCCGCCCCCCTATCACCTTCAATTCCCCATTGCTGTGAGAGCTGTGATTGCCATGGTAACGGGACTCCCAGTTGAGCTTGGCTCTCACTGGTTTGTCTGGTCAGGGGAAAGTTAGGGGCAGGTCTTCCTGGTGAGCAGAGTTCTGACTGGCTTTCCAGGGGGTTGACTTAAAGCCATGAAATGAAAAGAGCTAAAAGACTAAAGAGAGCATGATGAGCAAGCTTCCTGCAGAAACGCCCAAGTGTGCCCCTAGTCTTGCTCGAGAGTGTTCTAGCCTTCCTCCTAAAGTAAGAGGACCCCAGCCTCCCCCTGCTACCCCAAGTTCGCCAGTATGTGTGAGAGACCTTCTTTCTTATCTGTGGTTAACTTGCTTCTGGCCATAGAAGGGACTTTGTTATTCTTGGTAACAAATTGTTTCTCCTCGAATTCTCTTTTCTTCCCTTTCTCCCCCACCCAGAGAGTTTTCAACGTCCTTTACCCCATGCCTGCCGACCAGCGGAGACATGTCAGCATCAACTCTGCCCGCTGGCTGCCCGAGCCAGGGCTTGGCCTGGCCTATGGTACCAACAAAGGAGACCTGGTGATCTGCCGACCAGAGTGAGTGGCCCAGGGTGGGCGGCAGTGAGGGTGGGAGGGGGTCATCCAGGCTGAGGATGGGAGTAATTGGCATCATCCGCGGGTCTGGCCGTGAGATGGGGTCTCGTAGGTGGGAAATCGAAGCTCTGCTAGAGCCTGCCTCATTCTCTGCGTCACTCTGTAAAGGGTCCTTTTTACTTAGGGCTGCTAGGGTTAGCTCTCCGTCCCAGAAATCTTCAAAAAACTGGTTTAGTTATTATGTCTTCATAAATCTAAAGCAGTGTTTTTTTCCTTTGTTTTCTCTTGTTCTCCGGTTCCCTAGTGATAGTAAAGTTTCCCTGCAGGCAAAGCATAGATATCAAAGGTTCTTTTCTAAACGCTTTTAGAAAAATTCAACAGGTGGTCTTGGGTTTGTGTAAATGCCACAGACGTAACTTAAGAAATAAAATTGGAAATAGAGTATTGTTAAAGCCCTAATTTGTCAGGCCACTGATCTCGCAGCCTGGCTCTGTGTCCTGCCTGTTTTCCTTTCTGCTTGCACTTCATAACAGTGAAGGCAAATTGAAAAGCTCCATTTAAATCAGAACACCTATTATCCGATCCTGAAGTAAGGGGTAGGAGGGAACACTTCTGTCGTAGGTCCTGATGACACCCCTTCCCCTTGTGGAGGACAGAGGTCTGTTCTTTCACTCGAGACCCTGGGAGTCAGCCAGGTCTGTCATCAATTCCCAGACCCAGCCAGGTGGGGCGCGTGAAGCTCTGTGCGTCAGTGCAGATCAGGCTGATTGCTGCCTGGGCCGCTGCGGGGTTCCAGCCGACTAAATGCCACTTCTGCCTCCAGGCCGTCCTAATGCTGTCCTCCACTTGGTGCGGAGTCTTCTCCAGGGGTGTTCTGCAGATCACAGAGCATGGCGTGACTGGTCTGGTAGGGTCTGTGGCTGTTGGAAGTGTCTGTGTTGCCTTTTGATAGGGCCTCTGGTGATTTTTTCCTAGGGTGTGTATTTGGGTCAGTTCTCATGCCTGGTAGGGGACTGAGCCTTGTCCGCTGAGCTAGGTCAGTGGCTCAGGAGAAAGGAAACCCTGTTCTAAGGGCAGCTCTTTCACTCTATCCTGCATTTTTGGAGCCCCTCCCAAGAGAGGCTGCCGTCTGAGACTGTGGTTCTGCCTACCACACTCTGCTCAGGCTCTGTGTCCAGAGGGCCCCTCTCACTAGCTCCTCGTGCCTTCCCAGAACCGAGCCTGCTTCTTTGACGACTGTGCCACTATTAGTCTCGGCACTGGCTCTGTCCGTTTCTGCCCTCCCCCTGGCCTGACCATAGTCCTGGGATCAGTCTGCTCTGAGCTCTTTCTTTTTTCCCAAAGCACATGAGACCGATTATCTTATCTCACCCTCTTAGGAGTTCGTAAGAGGACTCTGGTAGGCATCTTTTCCAAAACTGGCACAGAATTCTGGGCTATAATTTTATTCTTAACCAACACTGTAGTTACAGGCCTTTCTTTTCCTGTTTCTCCAAGACATCCTTCCTCAACATTATTGTCTCGTCTGTAGCTCCAGCCACTAAACCTTTGTCCCAGCCAAACTCCCAGCCCCCTCCCTTGTAAAAATGACCTGCTCCAACAGAGGCAGACTCTCTACCTCCAGTTCATCGTGGTGCCACAAAGGCTTATATGTCTGAAACCCCGGCCTCCGCACTTGCTGTGAGTCACGGACACCTCAGCCAAACATGAAGCTGGCTTTGGCCTCTCTTCTCTCTTTTCTGCCCATATGTTGTCTTCAACATCCAGCACCAGCAGGCTGGAGCCACCCTGGGCTGCCTGGGGAACGTAGCCGCAGGAACTCTGGCCTTTTCCAGGAGCAAGCGGGCACCGGCATTTGACACCGCGAACAGGGGCCCATTGCAGACCTAGTTGTGTTGGCCGTGTTGGCCCGAGAGAGAGCTAGCTTGCCCTGCCTGTGTGGGGTTGCTGTTTTTCCTGAATTGTTGGGTCATTCTGGCAAATGCCCTAAATCTCAGGGCTGCATATTTGAGGGAACCATGTAAATTAAGGCAGACATGACTTTGTCCTAACTTGTTCAGAGCTGCTCTGCTTCTCAGTCCCCTTCCTATCTGTGGGGTTTGGCTTCAGGCAGGGAAGACTGAGCAGTATTGAGGTAAAGACGGGAAGACTTATCCAAGGCCACCCAGCAGATCAGTGACAGAATTAGGTTCCCTGACTTTCTAATTCTGAGCTCTTCCCTACAGCTGGTTTTTTTTTTCTTTTTACCTTTTTTCTATCATGAGTAACTTTAAAATTCTGATAGAAACCATGTACGCTCTTCTACAGAAAAATACACCACAAGAACATCCGCGTAATTTCATAGCTCTCTTAAGACCTCAGGTAAAGCATGCAGCCCTAGATCATATTGAGACATTTAAGCAGGTCAAATGATTGACATGGAGGGAAATGAGAGAGGAGAAGGGAGAATGTTCACATCTTTTGAACAGTCTTTGGTGGTCTCTGGCCTAGAATAAGGAGAACCAGTGAATAGGGCAGGAGGAGCTCAGGGTTGTTGTCTCTCCAGTAGGCGGCTGCCTGAAGCTCCCCGCCCTTACCCTGGCGACAGGGCTCTCGCACACCTGTTCCCGAGGGCATAGCAGCTGGCCAGCCGGGGTTACAGCCCTCCCCCCAAGAACAGGTGCTTGTCTGCCTTCGTCTGCGGACACGGGCAGCTGCACCCCGCTTTGTGCTTTCTGTCTCCCTCTTGATTTCTCCTCCATTGTCCTAGCCTCCACACACTCTCCAAGCACAAAGACAGAGGTCACAAGCCCCTTGGGCATCTCTTGGTGGCACTAAAACCCCACTGACAGTAGAACAAGGCCTCAGGAAATACTCCCATCATTCTAGGGAACGAAATTCTGACGATAGGCGAGGAGACGAGCAGCTGGCCCCGTAGCGCGTGTGTGAAGCCTTTAGGGTGGCTGATAGCCGGGTCCCCCCACCCTTCCTAGCAGCAAGGCCCTCCTTTCTCCTTTGCTTTGCTCCCCCACCGGCCACTCCTCCCAAGCTGCTGCTGTGCTGGCTGACTGCCAGCCCAGCCAACACCCCCACCGATAACCACAGTGGGTGTGAAGTACCAGATTGATGTGAGGGGGTGCTTGCTCACTTCCGGCTTCATAGATCAGCCCTACAAATGGGGGGGAGGTGTTGCTGGGAAGACCACTGCTTCTCAGAGTCAGCTCTGAAGACAGAATTGAGGGACTCCTGCCAGAAGAAACTAGGTCGGGACTGTGGGGAATCTGGCCCCCTGGCTGAGTGTGGGACCCCTGACAGGGCCCCAGCTCTGTCCCTTAAGAGGACGCTACCGCTGTAAACAGTGATTGCAGTCAAGCATCACTGACCAAGGAAGAGAAAGGCACACCCTGAATCAGAAGGGGAGCCACAGAGACTTCATCTTTCCGGCTGTCCCATAGGAGCCAGGTGCCAGCTCTTTCCCACGTTGCAGAGAGAGTGGGGATAAATGCGTGTCCTTCTTTCAAAGAGACAGCCATGTAAGGGATAGACGAAAGATGTTCTCAAAGAGAATATTCCCTAGAAGTGGAGGAGTTCAGGATGAGTCGGTGGAACGTGCAGCTCTTGATCTTGGGTATGTGAGTTCGAGCCCCACTTTAGGTGTAGAGATTACTTAAAAATAAAATCTTAAAAAAAAAAAAAAAAAAAAAAAGTTGAGATGTTCAGAGCCATAATCTGCATGGGAGCATGGTCACCACTGAGGAAGCCAGGCCAGCTCTTAGCTAGGTTGAGGGAACTCAGAAGGTCCCAGCTGTGAGGGAGTCACTGAGCCCAGCCTGGCAGCACAGCCGCGGATGCTGCTGAAGGAAGCCTGGGATGCAGTGGAAGCAAGTCCCTTTGAAAAGGCTGGCCCTGCTCGGCCTTCCCGCGCTTCCTCATCCCTTCGTGTGTTTACGTGGCTTCCGGGAAGAACCCAGAGGCAACAGTGACTCATTGATCCTTACTAAGACTCAAGGAGAAAAGAGATGGTTGGGAGCATTCTTCAGCTTTTAGGCGGAAATCAGTGATACTGGGTATTGGAGGCTAAGAGTCTCAGTAGCCAGAGAGGGTGTCTTCATCTCTGATCCTTGTACAGTACCTGGAATTTTAACCAAACTTCCAAAAACATGAGCTTGTTGTCATCAAGCTGCTCTGACCACAGAAACAGGGCTCCAGTAGACCTGTTGATGGCGGGGGGCAGGGTGGTACGCAGTAAGGAGAGGGGCCGGCTGGAGCAGCACATCTGCCGGTCTCTGTCGTCGCCTTCTGCTTGGCCATCGACCTCATCACTGAATGTCCTGAACCCGCAGCTCTGAGCTGACCGTGCATGCTGCCCAACGGAAGGTGTTTGAGGGGACCCTTTGACCATCAGCATGACGCTACCACTGCCAGCACAGGGACTGGGGCCTTCAGGTGGCCTGTCTTCTAAGACCGGAAGGAAGGTTCCTGTCCACGCAGCACATGGCTCGGCGTAGGTCTAGTGTAGACGGTTTGTTGTCGCTCACCAGCCCTGGCTTGCAGGAGTTACAGAGGAGGGACTTGGCGGGGCCCCAGATGGTACTGCCACCTGTCAATAAATCTTGACAAGTTTGTAAATCAGAGGCTCCCTGGCAGCTAGCCTCACGTGGGGCCTCATGCAGCCAGGATTTGCTTAGCAAAAGCTGCAGTGATGGCTTTGTTTCGGGGGCCACTGCTGTTGACCTCTGGCCCTGTGCCTCTTCCCTCATGGAAGGTCCTCTCCCGTCTCCTGGGCTCTGCAGTGCCCCTGCTGTTCTCAGACAGCAGCCCCCCGTCCCCCCCCCCCCCCAAGAGAGCTGAATGCTCTGAGGAGGAAGGAGCTGCTTCTTTTTAAACAGACGGTCTGGAGAAGATCACACCAAAAACGCAGCCCTGTGGGTCCCCGGGGCTATCCGAGGGCGGTTAGACCGGAGCAGGGAAGGAAGAGCACCTGTGCTTGGCTGTGGCTCTTTTCCTCAAACACACTCGTGTGCCCCTTAGGTGAAGCCCAGTCCCCAGAATCTTCATGACCTTTGAGAGACAGATGCAGGGCTCTGGCCCAGGCCTGTTCCCTTTCACCTGCAGTAGCACACTGTCCTGACATGGGGTCCCTCGCCATCCAAGCCCTGTCAGGTGCCCATCCTGGCTAATCCTGACATCACTTGCCCCCGCAGAGGGCCTTTTCCTCATGACCCACTGACTTTAATTTTTCTGCTCTTCATTGAAGAAGTTCTGTCATTAAAGGAAGATGGCCGGGGGCTCTAGGTGAGAAAGTTGGCTTTTTTTGGAGCTTGTCTTAGCTCGGGCAGCCATTACAGAACACCACAGACTGAAGGTCTTAATCAACAGAAATTTATTTCCTCACAGTTCTGGAGGATGGAAGTCTGAGGGGAGGAGCCAGCAGGGCTGGGTTCTGGTGAGGGCTGTCTTCTCACTGTGTCCTCTCATGGTGGAGAAAGAGATCTCTTTCTTACTCTTCTTCTTTCTCTTTTTCTTCTTCTGTTTTTCTGAGATTTATTTTTAAATAGTCTCTACACCCAACGGGGGTCTCAAACCTCACAGCCCCACGATGGAGAGTTTCATGTTCCGCTGACTGAGCCAACCAGGCGCCCCACTTTCTTACTCTTCTTAGAAAGCCACAGTCCTTCTAGATTAGAGTCCCACCCTTCTGGCTTCATTTAATCTTAATTACCTCCTGAAGACCCTCTCTCCAGCTGCAGTCTCACCGGGGGATAGGCCTCCCATCTGTGGGTTTGGGGGGATACAGTTCAGTTCATGGCCCCGTTCCTCCAGCATGTGTGCACGCCCTGTCCCATTTAGGAGCAGAGCCGGCTGTTTAGAGTATCTCTTACAGTCTCCAGAGGGACACCAGGGTTTGGTTTGGGTTTTGTTTCTTGGGTTTTTTGTTTTGTTTTGTTTTTCAAAATTTATTTATTTGACAGACAGAGATCACAAGTAGGCAGAGAGGCTGAGAGAGAGAGAGAGAGAGGAGGAAGCAGGCTCCCCGCTGAGCAGAGCGCCCAATGCAGGGCTCGATCCCAGGACCCTGGAATCATGACCTTAGCCGAAGGCAGTGGCTTTAACCCACTGAGCCACCCAGGCACCCCTGGTTTTTGTTTTTAAGTGAGGTCTGCACCGAGCATGGGCCTCAGACTCACCACTTGGAGATCAAGAGTTGTGCGCTCTACTGACTGAGCCCGCCAGGTGCCCCAGGGACACGAGAGTTTGGACGGGATCAGACATCGCTTCCCCATCTCCTGTCCCCACCTTCACCACCAGCACCCCACGCTCAGCCACAGTGACTGTTAGGTAACCCCATTTCCAGGAAGGAATTCTTAAAGCAGTCTATGGATTGCTGCCTGGGGTGGCAGGCCATTGTAGAGACACGAGAAGCCAGTGCTTCCCTTCTGCTAGCGGGGCCCGTGTGAGATTAGAAGAAATGGCTTGGGGTGCCTGGGTGGCTCAGTGCGTTAAGGCCTCTGCCTTTGACTCAGGTCATGATCCCAGGGTCCTGGGATCAAGTCCTGCATCGGGCCCTCTGCTCCACAGGGAGCCTTCTTCCCTCTCTCTCTCTGCCTGCCTCTCTGCCTACTTGTGCTCTCTGTCTGTCAGATAAACAAATAAAATCTTAAAAAAAAAAAAAAAAAAAAGGAACAGCTTGATGGCCCATTCCAGGGAAAGGAGGAAGCAGGGCAAGGTTGGCAGCGGGAGAACTCCGAAGGGTAAGATGCCTCATTTTCCTTCCTTCCTGCCCCATGGCAGCAGGGAAGACCCAGTGGCAGGAGCCTGTGCTTTGTCCGCTTTGGAGGACGAAGCCTGGACTTTAGGCAGGGCTGGCTATGGCGCCCTGTCTCTCTAGGGCCTCCCTGGCCTCTCATTTGCCATCTTGGGTCCTTTCTTCATGCCTGAAGAATACTCAGCCCACTGCCTCTTCCTTAGCGCTCTCTTAGGCCCTCAGAGGAGCTGCGGAGGCATTCAGAGGCAGGAAGAGTCCCACTGCTACAAGCACTTGGGCTGTTGGAGAGTCAGCAGCATCACTCCAGTACGGAGCGTCCTGATGGGAATCTCTAGTCCTGGTCTCAGCTCAGCCCCTTGAGAGACTAGAGAGGACTTCCAGGCCACAGTCCACGAAGCCCGAGAGGTGTACGGAGTTCTGGCGGTTCTCTCTAATGCTCTCTCTACCTTTTCTCCTCCACCTTCCCCACCTGATTTTCAGGGCCCTAAACTCTGGTGTTGAGTACTACTGGGACCAGCTAAACGAGACTGTCTTCACAGTCCACTCCAGCAGCAGGAGCAGTGAAAGGCCTGGGTGAGTTTGGGAAGGAGGAGGGCACAGCCGCTGGAGGGAGGCCTGTCCCTTCCTCCTGTTTCTGACGGGCTCTCAGGCAGTGCTTCGGACCACTCCGGCCTCCCTCGCTGCCTCCTCAGCCACAGCGGCTCCTCTTTGATCTGCTTTATGCACTGAACTTTTGCAGTTTCATTTAAGAAAAGCATTCTGTGGCTAAGGAAGAGAACAAAAACCTCTGCGCTTAGAGTCTTGACTGAGAACAAACTAGGACATCCTGTGGCCCTTTCCCATCCTGGCCATGGTATCTGGGCACACTGTGAGGGGGAAGACAGAGCACTAGGGAGGGATGCTGACCCCAAGAAGTGTGCCTGTGGTCCACGGAGAATCTGTGGACAGTACTGCAGGTGATCAGGGCCTCGGGGAACAAGCTGCTCAGAGCTGTAGCCCAGGGACAGACCTTCCACAGGGGCCAGTTAGAGAGTAGAAGCCTGGTACTGATCCTCTTATCACTTAGTTTATTAATGAGGACTGGAACATTCTGACAAAAAGTGCTGGGTCAGTAATACACCTTGGGCATTCACTGCTTCCTAGAGGAATAACAAGGCACAGCTCGAGGAACAGTCTCCAGAAGCAGCTAGAAGGGAGTGGCTGGTGCCTGTCACAGAAGTCATGGGCTCCCTCTGCTTCCAGCTCCAGCTCTCCCAAGGGGTCAGTGCCTGGGAGATGCCCAACGGAAGAGGGATGCTAGCTTTTTGCCTGGGTCTTACTCATGGGTCAGCTTGAGCTGCCTGCCTTCAATGGTCTGCTGTGGGAAGACCCTGAAGGAGACCAGAAGGCTTTTCCTCTAACATGGAGATCCAGGGAAAGTTCCAAGATTCTAAACTAGAATCTTGTCGGCACATGGTTAGAAGGAAGGGAAAGCTGAGAGAGGAAAGGTCCCGCTGCTTACCCTTTGTCCCACGGACGTCAGCTGGTGGCTTCCTGCTTGTAAATAAGAGTCTTAAGATCAGCCCCCTTTACCTCCCCTGAAAGACGCTCCCTGTTTGAGGAAGTGATGGAACTAGCTGGTTTGCAAAACGGGGTGGTTCTGCAGCCTCCTCGCATCATCCCAGGCTTGG
The DNA here is from genome assembly GCF_022355385.1 of Mustela nigripes. NCBI lineage: Eukaryota > Metazoa > Chordata > Mammalia > Carnivora > Mustelidae > Mustela > Mustela nigripes. The sequence continues at coordinate 8,237,408 of NW_026739562.1, read as the reverse complement.
CCTGACCTGGAGGAGTGACCTGCCGTTGGGAGGGAGCCACAGGAGCACAGTTTGTCCTCGGAGCCTGCAGGCTGTGCTCCAGGGGGCTATGCAGGGTTGGTGGGGAGCAAGTAGAACTCGGCGAGGCGTGCTGTCCCAAGCGCTGCCTGACTTCCATCTGCCTTTCTCTCCCTAGAACCAGCAGAGCTACGTGGAGGACAGATAGAGATATGGGTCTGATGAATGCCATTGGACTGCAGCCCCGGAACCCCACCACCTCCGTGACCTCTCAGGGCACCCAGACTCTGGCCCTTCAGCTGCAGAATGCTGAAACACAGACGGAGAGGGAGCTGCAGGAGCCAGGGACAGCGGCTTCGGGCCCTGGTGAAGGTAAGCGTCACATAATTTTAGAGCACAGACACGACTGAGGGTCCTCTCAGCCCTCCTGGTCCCTCCGCAGAGACGGGGATGCCAAGAAAGGGCCCTCCCCTCTCAGGAGGAATGCCCTCTCACCTGCCTGGGGCGCATTCCCCTGGGGGCGTGAGGAGACTCCTCCGTGGGAACAGCGTTTCCCTGATCTGGGTCACTGTTTGCAGCAGGCCGAGCTGCTCCTGCAGCTCTGCTCGGCTCCCACCGAGTACCCTGACCGCCCTCTTCTGTCGGACTCGGAGGACCCAGGCTGATGTTCCAGAGAGAGCACACAGGAGGTGGCCTCGATGGAAAAGCCTGCGAGACAGACTCAGTGCCGCGGGCTCTTGTACCCGGGACAGGCACGCCAGGCCCTGGGCTTCTGGGGCCAGCTGTGACCACACCCACGGCTCCTTGCCATTCTGGCTGTGGTCAGCGTGCCAGCAGCCCCTTCCTTCACCTACCTCAGGTGTAGCTCGGCTGGCCTTGGCCCTGGCTCTGTGCTGGCCTCACGCTTCTGAGAGCCGATTAGCACTTCCCAGCGGTACAGCTTGGAGCCGCTTTGGAGTCTGTCGGCAGCTGTGCTGAGCAGGCTGTTCTCCCCCAGTCACTCCCCTTACCCCTGCCCCTGCCCCCTTGCCTGTCGGACCTTCAAACAAGGCAGCCGGACACAGCCGGACACAACATGCTTCAGGTCTGTGTGAGCCATTTACCACAAAAGGGCCACAGAAGGAAGAGCCGTCCGTGGTTTGAAGGAGGCAGAGTGACAGATCTGCCTGTGTCTCCCCAGGGAGCAGCTTTCTGTACAGTAGCCCCCCACAGGGCACTGTCCCTCTCCCCACTGTGAATGGAGATTTTTAAAAGTTGAGTCCTTTTTTTGGTTTGTGGCCCAGGCCGCATCCCTATCTGAGGCCCAGGCCTCTTCCTTGGTTCTGGCAAGTTTCCCAGGGCAGTTCCCTTCCCGTCCCCTCGCCACAGAGGACAGCAGCTGGCGGCGGCTCTCTTCGGCAGGTGTAGCCGTGTGGTGCCCGAGGGCAGCAGAGGGGCTCCTGCAGCTCGCCGCGGCGGTCTGGGGCCTGTGACCTTTGCCTGGAGCTCTGGACACCGCCCTTCCCAGCACCCCAGTCCCTTTCAGAAAGCCCCTCACCTAGGCAGAAGTGAGGGGGAAAGGATGGGTTGTGGGGACAGATGTCACTGGCCAGCTTCATCTCTCCTGGCACCAGGAGCCTTGTTCTGAGGTGCTTACCCCATCGAACCACTGGCTACTCCTGCCATGCTGGTAGCAAGGCAGGGGACCAGGAAGTAAGGGTCTCCTTAGGCGCACACGTCCCCTCTGGCCCACCTTCCCCATCCGGCAGGTGGGCCTCGAGGCTCCGCATACTGGAATCCGAACTCTCAGCCCTGCTCCTCTCTCTGTGTTGGCAAACCGGTGGCCACAGCTGCAGGAACATGTAGCGAAAATACATGTGAAGTTAGTGAAGTTCGCTGACCCTTCTCCTGGGCTTAGCTAGAAGGTGGGGCCCAGGTGGGTATCCCCTGCGCACCCCGACACGTCAGCGGCCCCGGTGGGTTCAGTGGGGGAAACGGCTCTGCGTGACTGATTCCCGTTTTGGGGCCGCCCCTCCCTTAGCCCTTTCCCCGTCAGTCAGCACAGAGGGTTTCCAGGCCACTCTTAATTTTCTGACTCAATAAAAATTGGATTAGTCTCCTTAGCTCCTTCTAGGACTTCCAGGAAGAGCCCTCCACGGAGCTTGTCCACCTTCAAAGTTTCCCATCACTCAGAAATGGAGGGGAGCATTCCCTGGGCTCACTCTTTGCTCCCCACACTGATACCATGCCTGCCGGGCATACAGTAGGCATTCAGGAACTTTGTGGAATGAATGGATTGAGTGAGGCAAAGGCCTGCCCCTGAACTTGGCTGCACTGCACTCCTCTCCTCTGACCGCTGGAGAAAGGTTGCCTAGGCCTCTTCTTGGCTGGTGAAGATGAGAGCCCCACCACAACAGCCTGGGCCCGGGACCAGGGAAAAGCAAAGGTGGAAAGCGAGGGGCTAGAAGGCCAGCGTGTTCCCTGAGGGCGGGAAGGGCAGCTCTTCCTTCTACTTGACCTCACTTCCCTCTTCTGGGCAATGAAAGCCCCAGAATTAAATGTAGTTTCAGGGCATTATGGGAACTTGCTTATCCCATCCTGGCCTCTGCATCTAGAATGTACCTTAGAACTTGCCAAGGAAAAGATGTCCTCTCAACAGTAACCCAATTTCCCATTTTTCAAAGACAAAAAGAAATGCTTTTGCTGGGGGTGGAGACAGCAGAATTAACTTCTATGGCCACCACTGCTCCTAGAGCTAATAGCTTGGATCCCCGGCCATGATTGCCTTTTCCCTCAGGCTCCAGTATGTTTTCTTCTTGAAGAATGTGCCAGCTGAAGAGTCAGCCTGGCTTGGAGTCCTGGAGGGAGAAGCACAGCTCACAGCTGTGTGCACCAGCCGAGAGGAAGCCATCCACGGACACAGCTGAACTTCTCCATCTAGTCTGTTTGAGCCCTGACTTTATGATTGATACTGTGTTAGGCACCATGAATCCAAAGGCATTGCAGAGAGAAGCAGATTCCGAGATGAAACCATTGCCTTTTCCTTCTAAAGCAAGTTTAGAAAGGAAACAAGCACTTAAGTACTTCTCATACAGCAGAGGGGTGACGTGTGACCAGATTTCACAGAGTACCTTAAGTCTGGAGCACCTGTGATCAGCCTGGGAGCCCTTTCATTCAGCCACACATTCACGAGACAGATGGATGCCAAGTGCAAGATCATGCATTAGACACCGGACCCAAAGATAAATAAAACTCAATCTGAGATCTTCGGGGACTTACAGCCCAGGAGGGAGATACGACAGCCACAAATAACACCTGTGGAAGGATGGATGGGGCACTGGGAGGGCTCAGGGAGGGAGCAGCCACTTCCTGCTGGGGTCCACAGAAGGCCAGGTGGGAGGGGTGGTATTTACATTGACCTTGACATTCCCAGGGTGTCCCCAGTGTGAGTGAGCAGGGACAGGCAGGCACACAGTGCCCCACACAGCAGCTTTGGTAAGAGCATTGGTGCAGGAAGGGGGGATGTTCTGGGAAGTGGCTAGGATGTGACCAGAGGGCCCTTAAATGCCCTGCTACGGTGTCTTGACAACTTTGAGAGCCCTTGGAGCTGCTGGGTTTTAAACAGATTAGGGACTTAACTAGAACTCAGTGAGTCTGAGCTTAATTAGAATGGTAATAGCAGCAGCGTGGAGGCTGGGTGGAAAGGGAAGAGGTAGGAAGCAAGAAGACCAGTCAGGACATAACAGCCACAGTCGTGGTGAGAGGTGACCCAGGCCAGAGCCATGGGAACAGCAGGAAAGCACAGGAGGGCCTCTCCGAGGAGCTGGCTGCAGCACTGCCCTTGGGGCACCCAGGCAGCCCTGTCCTGCCCCCGGAAGTGAGCTTCGTGAAAAGAGCTGATAGTTCACTAGGCACAGAGCCCAGCACAATGAGTTCCAATGCCAGCAGGCCTCGGGCCAGCCCCCTGCACATCCCAGACCCAGCTGGGGAGGCCCTCAGTGCACAGAGTTCTTGGAAAGCAGTGGGGGTGGCAGCGAGCACAGAGAGGTCCCCAGGGGGCCTCGCCAGCAGCCCTTTTGGCTTACAAGGTAGGAGCTGTGCCAGCACCACGGCCCTAGGTTGACCTTTCCTCTTACCCTCTGCCCTACCGTTGGAAGGCTTTGTCCCCTGAGAGAAGTGTCTTCCCTTCTGCCCTGGGAGTTGGTGCTGAGCTGTTTGAGGGGGAAGCAGGAAAGAGCGGCCGCCTTAGGGGTCGGGGGTGGATGGGTAGCGTTGATGGGGAGAAAAGCAAACTGCAGGCACGGAAGAGAAAGCTCAGGCAGAGTCTGCACTGCCTGGTGCTGGAGAGATGCACCTGGCGAAGGCCCATGGCATGCGGCTGCCAAGCACTAACCAGGAGGGAGAGATCTAATGGGGCCTCAGACACCATGAAGCTGTGAAACTGGCTGGCTGGAAATCCAGCTCTCACAAGGCAGGCAGAGAAAAGGGACTGGACAGGGAGGGAGCAAAAAAAGTCTTACAAAAATAGCTGTTGACAATAAGTACCCAAAAAAGAAAAACCCTCACCATCAGTGCCCCCAAATCTGCAAAATCTCAAACTGGCCAGCAAGTAGCCGAAGCAGATAAGTTGATAGGTAGTGCCAGTCCTGGCAGCCCACAGGTTTGGGTTGGCTGTGGGGCTAGCACAGGCGGAAGGACCTCAGGACAGAGCCCCACTCCTCCCAGACCCCAGGTTCATCAGCACAGCCGCCGCGGAGCGCCCACCGTGCCTGTTGTCTCATTTTCTCGGCCCGGCACTGTGCAAGGTGGACATTAAGGGACTTGTCCAAGGTCACACTGCTAGTACAGAACAGATTTGAGCAAGAGCCTCCCCTACTCCCACACAAGAGGGGTGGGGATGCCCAGGCCTTTGGGGAAGGAACAGAACCTTCTCTCCCTCCCTGGAGATGTGCACTGAAGCCTCAGGCCTGGGCAGTTGGCTGTCTCCAGGGAAGGATGAGGGTATGCGGCATCCTGCCCAAGCCAAGGAGAACAGTAAATGGGAAACAGCTTGGGAAATCTGGTGGTTTGGGGAAGAGAGGAGACAGAATGCCTTCTAGGGAACAGTTAAAAATCCAGTCTTCCTTGTGAGCTTTTAGGAAGTAAACAGAACAACACCGAGGGAAGACAGCACAGCTTTGAAATGAGGCTGAGCAGACTGTTTGCCTTCAGGCCGCACTCTGCAGGGCGCCCTCTCTTTCCACAGACCAGGCAGCACGCCCTCTCTCCAGGCTGGGTCCCCCAGTTACCCGGACAGGGAGAAGGCAAACAAAGCAAGCCATCTGTGACCACCCGGCCACCTTCATTCACGTAGTGACTAGCCTGCCACTTGTGCCGGAAGGGCTGAAGCCAAATGCCCGTTTTCTGGTCCGGCTCTGCCTCTTGACGGGCTGAGTGGCATTGGCCACCTCACGCCATCCTCCACCTCAGTTTTCCGACCAGTAGAACAAAAATGGGAATTAGGATCATTTGGGGAGTCTTGTCTAGCTTTCAAGTCTCTGACTGATTCTCCAAAGGAGTTGGACTCTCCTTTCTGCTTTTGGCGGAGAATCCCCCAGCTGCTCCTCACGGAGGCCTCCTTGCCTGTGTGGTCCTGGCCAGCTGCAAACTCCCTCTGTCCTGTGCTCCCTACCTTCCAGGCGAAGGCTCCGAGTCTGGTGCGAGCGGGGAAGACGCCCTCAGCAGGATCCAGCGGCTGATGGCGGAAGGGGGCATGACGGCCGTGGTGCAGCGTGAGCAGAGCACCACCATGGCCTCCATGGGCGGCTTCGGCAACAGCATCATCGTCAGCCACCGCATCCACCGCGGCTCCCAGACCGGCGCTGAGCCCGCAGCCACCCGCGCGTCCTCCCCCCGGCCCTCTGCCTCCCGGGGACTGCTTGCGGAGCCCGGGCAGCTGGCAGAGCCGGGCCTGAGCCCCCGGACAGCCTCCTGGGACCAGCCTAGTGCCCCAGGGCGGGAGCTGCCCCAGCCGCCCCTGCCGCCTTCCTCCCCGGTCCCCGCCCCTCTCCTCATTCCCAGCACTGAAGGACCAACCCTGCACTGCGACCTGACCAATAACAACCACCTTGCTGAAGGTGGTGGCAGCAGCAGAGGGGAGGCCGCGGGCCCCAGCAGGGAGCCACGGAACAGGTAGAGACCCATGTGTGCACTGGTGCTTCCCCTTGGAACCGCAGAGCAGAAACTGGACCTCACAGCTGACTGGGAACTGTCCACGCGGAAGAGCTGCGGGCTGCATCAGGGAACAGGAGCAAGAGGGGGGCCCCGAGTAAGGTCAGAGGCAGTGGGCTTGAGGCAGTTGAATGGGTGAGGCTTGCCTCGGGACTAGAACCTTCTGGAGGATCTGGAGCCCAGGGGAGCCATACTGCTGTGCTCCGTGTAAAGGGAGGAGAAAGTGGGTACCCTGCCATGAACCCCCTTTTCTCCCAGAAACATGGCTAAAGAGACTCACCCCTGGGCAGAGAGCCCAGAAGGGTGAACTGTCTTCCAGATCTGGGCCAAACCATCTGGGACAGTGGCCAGTGGGGCAGCTTTGCCCTGTCCCCCTGTTGCATGGGCAGAGCCACTAGGAGCCCAAGAGCAGGAGGAGCAGCCTGCCTCCCCCCCCCAGGAGCCACCTCCATCTCTGAGCCTTCCAGAGCTTCAGCCTCTCTTGATCTTACCCCACAGAGACCACAGTCGGGGGTCAGGCCAGGCTCCCCGATTCCTGAAGACAGGGACTTCCTGCACTTACTGATGGGGGACAACCATGGAGTGAAGGGGGCAGCCTGCTTGCCCGATGCAGGATGGGGTCAAGGGATGGTGGGCGGGTCCTCACTCAGGAGCTGGGGGGTGTAGGCTGGCCAGCCCCCGGGGCTTGTCCACCAGGCTCCTCTCTGCCTGCCCCCGGCCCTCAGAGTAGCACCTGTGGGTAGCAGGATTACATGAGCCCAGGCCAAAGCCAGCCCCAGGCTGGAGGAGGGGATGAGACTCCAGGTCAGAGTGTGAGGTCTCGGTCTGTGACTTAAGGTGTTGCATGTGGAATCTTGAACTGTACGTGTAGTTTCTAGTGGAGAAATCAAGGCTCTGATTATTTTGTTTTTAGTATGAAAATGTGATTTCTTTTCTGTTTGTAACTCATCATAGAAGCATTGTGGTGGGAGGAGAGGGGATAGTCTGACTGCTAATGAGGGAAACACCAAAGATCTACATCATTAAAATGATGACACGCCCCTCACCAGGCTCCTCTCTGTTTGTTTCCATGGAGGACGGAGGAGGGGGTGGTGATTGGGGGGTTGGGGGGAGAGGGGGCCACTGAACTCAGCGGGCCCAGGTTCTGTCATGCAGTTTCTGGTGCTGCTGTCCTATGTGGGGAGCCCTGTCTGTGGCCTCAGCAGAAGAAGCCAGTCAGGTATGGGCTGCCACGTGTGCGTGGTACCAGGGCTCTGCCCTGCCACCTCCTGCTTCCCCCAGGCTTGCTAAGGATTGGGGCAGCCTTAACAGTGATGGGGGCGGGGGTAGGTAGGAATGACAGAAAGGCCCTCATCCTGATTGCTTCCTATCCAGGACTGTAGGTCTGGAATGAAGGTGTGACTGTAACTGACCAAAAAGCTGGATCCTCGATGGTGCCTGGAAACCACCCATCATGGGTGTCTGGCCTGGCCAGGTGGGGGCCTGGGCTGGTCTACAGGCATCCCTCTAAGATGCCACTTGCTGGCTGCTCAAGTTCCCCTTTTATTTATTTATTTGACTGATAGAGATCACAGGTAGGCAGAGAGGAGGAAGCAGGCTCCCCGCTGAGCAGAGAGCCCGATGTGAAGCTCAATCCCAGGATCCTGAGCTGAAGGCAGAGGCTTTAACCCACTGAGCCGCCCAGGTGCCCCTCAAGTTCCCTTTTATTTTATGTCCTTGGTACAGTGGCTGAACGGCCTGCTGTGTAACTGTGGGCCTTGGCCACTTCTGAGTTTCAAGTCACTTAGAAAGTGGGAGGAGGATATTTGCCCCAACTCTTACAGAAGTATACAAGAAAACAGCCAGCCCAGGGGTTTTTGCCAGCAACAGCTATTTCTTTTTTTTTTTTTTTAAAGATTTTTATTTATTTATTTGATAGAGAGATCACAAGTAGGCAGAGAGGCAGGCAGAGAGAGAGGGGGAAGCAGGCTCCCCGCTGAGCAGGGAGCCCGATGCGGGGCTTGATCCCAGGACCCTGAGATCACGACCTGAGCTGAAGGCAGAGGCTTAAACCACTGAGCCACCCAGGTGCCCCACTATTTCTTTTTTTAAAGATTTTATTTATTAGAGCACAAGCATGAGTTGGGGAGGGGGCCGGAGGGGAAGGGGGAGAAGCAGGTTCCCTGCCGAACAGGGATCCCTGAGGTGGGGTTCGATCCCAGGACCCTGGGATCGTGACCTGAACCAAAGACAGATGCTCAACCGATGAGCCACGCAGGTGCCCAAGCAACGGCTATTTCTTGACTATCTCTTGTGTGTCCGACTCTGTCCCAGGTGCTCTGGAGCTTGTAGAATTACTCTCCCAACAGAGACAAAACCAAAAGTTTAAACAGGCAAGCAAGTAATACAGAACAATGTGTAGAACTATTACATAGTTACGAATGCTAGAATTTTCTGGAACATTATAACAATGGGTTCTGGAATAAGACACATCAGCCAGCTGTGTGACCTTGGGCAAGCCACTTGCCTTTTATCTGCTTCACTTTCCTGCCTTGTAGTAAGATGCAGAGCTTGTATTATGTAACCTCTTACAGTTACCTTGGAACTGTAATTTCATTTTAGGTCAGAGAGCACTGGAGTGGTTAGGGCGAGCCTTCTTTGAAGATGTGGGATTTGAATTACTCATTGAAGGGCAGAAGGATTGCCCCACTGCAGTCCCTGCCCTCTACCCACAAATCCCAACCCCCAGGGAGAGGAAGAATTCCTTGGTCTGACAGTAGGGACTATGAATTTGTTTAGTGTAAACCATGTGCCAAGGACTCAATGTGTATTATCTCTATCCTCATCACAGAAACCCTCCAAGGGTGCCTGGGTGGCTCAGTGGGTTAAGCCGCTGCCTTCGGCTCAGGTCGTGATCTCAGGGTCCTGGGATCGAGTCCCGCATCGGGCTCTCTGCTCAGCAGGGAGCCTGCTTCCCTCTCTCTCTCTCTGCCTGCCTCTCCATCTACTTGTGATTTCTCTGTCAAATAAATAAATAAAATCTTTAAAAAAAAAAAAAAAAAAGAAACCCTCCAAGATGGGAACTGGTACCACCCCTCAAACCAAACAACTAACTGACCCAGAGTTTGAACCCACCCAGATGAACCCAGATGAGGACCTGACTTGCTGTTTTTTTGGAAAACGGGGTTATGAAGAGGCCTGTGGATGAGAGCATCCAACTTTGGTCCTGCCAGCCTTGCCTCTATCCTGTCTGGCCAATGAAGAGCCCAGCAGCTACCTGTCAAAACTTTATCTCCACATCAACCCCTTTCCTTCTTTAGAAAGCCCTTACCAGGGACGCCTGGGTGGCTCAGTTGGTTAAGCCGATGCCTTCAGCTTGGGGTCATGATCCCAGCGTCCTGGGATCAAGTTCCACATCTGGCTCTTTGCTCCGCAGGGAGCCTGCTTCTCCCTCTACCTCTGCCTGCTACCCTGTCTGCCCATGCTCGCTCGCTCGCTCTCTCTGACAAATAAATCTTAAAAAAAAAAAAAAGTTGGGGCGCCTGAGTGGCTCAGTGGGTTAAGCCTCTGCCTTCGGCTCAGGTCATGATCCCAGGTGCTGGGATCGAGTCCCGCATCGGGCTCCCTGCTCAGCCAGGAGCCTGCTTCCTCCTCTCTTTCTGCCTGACTGCCTACTTGTGATCTCTGTCTGTCAAATAAATAAAATCTTAAAAAAAAAAAATGAAGCTCCTTACCAGTAGTAGAGCCTCTGGGCCCCTTGCTTGTTATAACAAGGTTGTGGGGTCAGCAGGACAGAGCTTGGCGGAGATGAGGAGTTCGGTTCAGAGGAGTTCTATACACCCAAGTAGTCAGTGAACCCAGCTGAGTCAAAGGCAGAGGGCAAAGACAAATCCCCTGGTTCCCAACTCTGCTCTTCATAGTTCACTGTTGGGTTTGGGATTGGAGGGGTCAACCCTACCTACCCCAGGATTTCAGGGAAACGAGCAACTTTGCCTGACTGATTCTGGAAGAACTCAAGGCAGTGGTTGGAGACATTTCTAATTTCTGTGGCCCCCATTCCTTGGCCTGGCTTGTTTACTCTGTTTGACTTTATAAGTATCTGGCCTCCCCTGTATCCTCATTACACACACACACACACACACACATAGACACACACAGACACACACAGACACACACACACACACACACCATAGTTTCACCTTCCTAGGAGCACCCTCCTCTCCTAGACCCTAAGGAGAGAGATGGCAAAGTGGAACAAGGGCAGGACTATCATCTGATTGTCATATGAACCATCTGAGCCCATTTCCTCATCTGTGAAGTGGGGGCAAGAACAACAGCTTCTTTCGTCCTTGGTTATGAGGCTCATGGAAGACCAGATCATTCGCATTCAGTGTGGAGAATACACCAAAAGCCCTGCAGCTCCGGCTCTTCCCCCAGTTCCCACCCCTTCTCTGACAGCTCCTGCCACCTCCCCTCTACTGCCTTACCCTCCTCCACCGCCCCCCTCACAGCCCCCCGCCTCCCCCCGTCCTTGGGGGAGGGTGGAGAGGCGGGACCTGAGTTGTTTTTCCAAGAGAAGGAATCCGCGGTCTTAAGGTTAATCGGGTGTTTGTGCTCAAAGAGTTCGGGGTAACAGGCATCAGGGCCTGGGCGTGGGGTGGGGGTGGGGAGCAACTAGTCGGACCCCGGCTGGCCCCAGGAAAGGTCGTGTCAGAAATGTGGGTGCCCTGTATTGCGGTGCGGAGCCTACAAGGTCAGGGTAGAGGTGGAGCTCTCCGAGGTGCTGAAGTCACCGGACCCGTTCGCGGGCGCCCCAGTCGCGGACTCCCGGGCCCTCCCCTTCCGCTCCGCACAAGCAAGGTCCCAAGTCTCCAGGCCTCGACCCATGCGGTTCCCGGAAACCTCAAGACACCACTCGCCCTCTGGGGTCTCGCTCCGGGCTCCGCCCCAGGTGACCTTGGGCACTCAGCTCTCCCTCACAGGCATCGGTGAACTTGCCCTCCAGGCCGCGGCAGCCTGGGCGGCGCGTCCCATCCTGGGGCCGAAGAGGGGATGCGCACCCCTTCCCGGGCCTGAAGTTCGGGAGCCGGGAACCGGGCGGCGGTGGTCGGGGGCCGGGCAAGTGTTGTGTGCGGTGGGCGGGCTCCTCCCTCCCTGGCGGACTGTTGCCTGTCTTCTCTCTCCAGCTCCTTCCCAGGCCCCGACGGCGCCCCTCCTCTCTGACAGCCCGGCGGCCGACAAGCGGCCCTGAGGCTGGAAGCTGCCGGCCCTCAGCTCTCTGCCCCGACGGAACCGTGACGGCTGAGCCGACCCCACCCACCCGTAACCTCTTGTTGGGGTCAAACACTCGCTCCTCCGAGGTCCCACTGTGAGCGGGGCCCGGTAGGGAGGGAGGTCCAGGCGGGGCGCGAGACCACCTCCAGGTCCCGGGTGCTTGGTCAGAGCGGAGGCGGAGAGCGGAGCCAGACGGGGCTGCCAGCTCCCTCCCCAGCCCGCGAGGGGGCGCCGCGTCCCCATGACAACGCGGACACCCCACCCCCCCCAACACCCCAGCCTCCCCGGAGGGCAGCGCCCCCCTGCTAAGCAGTACTGCCAGCCGGGGGCGGTCCCCCCACAGTGGCCGAGCGGGGAGCTTGCCGGCCGGCTCTAGTGAGGGGCGCTCGTAGCTGGGGTCCCCGACGCCCCGGGTGGTGCCCCCCGCGCGTCTCAGTTGGGTGGCCGGCCCGGGGCGGGCGGCGCGGCCCCACTAGGATTGGCTGCTTCCCCGTGACATCACGCGGCTCGGGGAAAAGTGCGAGCGTGAGCGCGAGTCGAAGCCACAGCGCCGGGAGCTGCGGGCGGAGCAGGGGCCGCCCCTCGGCACCCCGTCCCCGCCCCCGGCCCGCGGCCCGGCCGCGCGCCCCGCCCGCTGGCCCGCGGGCCGCCCGCTGGTCCCGCCGTCTGTCAGGTGCGAGGGGACCGGGGCGGAGGTGTCTGGTAAGTGACTACGCGGCGGCGCGGGGGCAGGGGGACTCGATTGGGGGAGAAGGACGTGGGGCTCCCGGACCCTCTGAGGCTTCCCGGAGACTCGTCCCATTGGGACGGGGCCCCAGGCCCTTTTGGGGACGACCGCGGTGCTTGGAGCTGCACAGAGCCCGAGGGTGAGGGGCCCCGCGGGAAGAAAGACCCGGAGTCTCGGAAGCTTCTCCAGGTGCGCCTCTGGGAAGGAATGGACATTCAGGAGGTCGGGGGAGGGGTACCCGCCCACAGCCCTCAAGGCGCCAGGGGCAGCCGTCGGGGGCGGGACCCTGCACTCCAGTCCTCCCACGGGCAGCTCTGGAGGGCGCCAGGATCCGGAGCCCTAAGGAGCCTTTTTCCCGCCCGTCTCCCCACCCCCAACCCCCGGCGCTGCCAGCCCACTCCGGTCCATGAAGTCCTCCATCCGCGACCTTGAACCCCGACGGAGATACCCCCCCCTCCCCTGGCGCCCCTCCCCCACTCTAGGACTACCCCCTGCTGTTGCCCAGGCTCCGAGCCCGGGAGAGCCGGAGCCAAGCCCCGGGCCCAGTGGCGGAAGTGTCAGGCGCAGTGTCCCCGGCGAATTCCCTGAGCCCCTTTTCCCTCCTGTGAACTCTTGAGTCTTTCTCCCGCCCCAGGGACGGATCCAGGGGCACAGCCTTTCTGGAACCTTAAAGTCAATGCCTAAGAACCAAGGACCCACACCCCAACCCCCTCCCCACGGCGTCCAGAGCACGCGCTCCCTTCTCGTCCGGAAAAGGGGGGGCTCCAGAACCCGGGAAAGCACGGTGCCCACGCCCAGAGGCTGCAGGAACTGCGTGCTAGGGGGTTGGGGGGGAGGGCGGGGCACCGGAAAGCCAGGGCCCCATTGACCAGGAAGGGGACCTGGAGGAGCCTCCAGAAGAGCCCAATAATAACTCCCAACCCGGTCCTCGAGGTCCGCCCAGGCCCAGAGCTCGAGAAACCGGGAGCCCACTCTAGCCGCTGGGGCCAGATGGTGCCTCTCCGGCGGGGTGCAGGGTTAGAAGTGTGGGAAGGAATGAATCTTACACTCAACTGACCTAAGCCCCGGCTGGGCCTCCCCGTTTTGGGGGTGCTGCCGGTATATTCCCACCGGCAGACTGGGCACCCTTTGACCATAATCCTCCTGAGCACGCTTTGCTGAGCCTGGTATCCTGGAAGGCCAGTGGGGCGACTCCAGCAGAGGCCCCTCGACAGAAGTCAGTCCCAGGCTGGGACACCACGCCACAGCGTTGGGGACCCATACACCACTGGGCGCTGGCTGAGACGATGCCCAAGGTCAGGAGGCCCGTCGCAGCCCAGATTGTAGTCTAGCCGCGACCCCTTCCCACCCACGAGCGGGGCACAGGCACGATTCAGACTCTGGCTCTAGACTGGATCTTCTCTGTGCTCAGACAGCGGAAGTCTGAACTGAGGTCTCCTGGCAGGGCCGTTTGAACCCGGGCAGGTCACCTACTGTGGGCTCTGCGTTTGCTCTTGTGCACAAACTCCCAGGTATAGGCATACCCAAATCGTGTGCATTCCCCAGACCACAGCACCCCGGGCCCGCGCACGCATGCACAAGCACGTGTCCACATGGCACGGGCCTGCTCACGCGCACAGGGCCCACTGGTATCCAGGCGTGGCCGAGCGCGCACACACGCACATGCAGACAGCTACTCGCTTCTACTCGCGCTCCCCAGTAATCACACACAAACAGAACTCGCACTCGCCTTCCCGCCCACACGTTGCTCGGCGGGGCCGGGTGGAAGCCCGGCGCCCTTAACTTTCCCACCACTGAACCCGCGCGGCGACGAGGGCAGCTCGCGGGCAGGGCCTGGCAAAGGGGTGGGGTTGGGGGATGCGGGCACGTCCTACCCTTGGGAGGCCCTGCCCTGGAGCCTCCTCTGTGTTCTCGGTCGCACTGGAGTTGGGGGCGGCGGCGAAGAGCCGCCGCCCGCCGGGAGTCAGGAGCCGGCACCCAGGGCTCGACATTGCCATCTAGCGGTGTGCACAGCCCTGGGCAGCGGTTGCTCGACTCCCGGATCTCCGGCGGGCCTGGATGGCAGAGAGAGGCCCCAGAGAGGGTTGCTATCAGAATGTGTGCTGGGCAGGTGGGGTGCGGGGTGGGGGGGTTCAGAAAGATGCTGGGGCGGGAGTCGGCAAGGCACCATGCTTCACCCTTTCTGCCGCTGGCAGCTTCCCCTAGCGGACCCAGAGGGGAACTAAACCACCTGTCATCTCCGAGACAAGATGTCTGTCCCCCATGGAGATAAGAGGTCTCTTCTCTTCTGGGAAAGCTAAGTGGAGGAACCAGCAGGGAGTGGGAAGGGACCCTTAGTTCTTTGGTTTTGAGCAGTGGACAGCAGAGGCAGGAAATCCACCTGAGACAGGTTGGGGTTGAGAAGGTGGCTCCTGGGTTCTAATTGAGCCCTTCCCCCTTACACACGGGAGGACTTTGGGCAAGTTAATTAACATTATCCTCATCTGTAGGAAGATAGTTACCTCAGTGAGATGGGGATACTAATAGTACGGACCTTATCAGGAATCTGTAGGGATTAAACCAGGTAATCTGCTGAAAAAACTCAGAAGGATTCCTGACTCCTAGTTAACACTCAATAAACCAGGGCTCCTATGTTTTTCGTATTGGGGACTTCTGGCCCCATTCCCATCTCGCTGGCCCGTGTCCTGGCCCCGGGAGGCTGAGATGGGGCTTTCCTTGGAGCTGGCGGACAGATCCATCCTGCCCACCCTGCACCGGCTTGCACCTGCCTGGCGAGGGCCAGCCCTCCCTGCTAGGTGCTTCTGCCCTACCAGCTCAGAGGGAGACACCGGAAACTCTCCAAGATGAAATGCGGCTGTCAGAGACCCCAGAGAGGCTGGTTTTTAGCCTTTGTCCTTGACTCATGTGTGACCTTGGAAATGGCAACACCCCTCTTTGAGCCTCTCCTCCTGAGAACCAAGGATTTGGACAGGCGACTGTGAACTGCCAGGCCAGGAGGCAGGGTCTGGGTCTGCAGAGGCGAATGAGAGGGGTTGAGGCCAGGCGTGGGCCGGGGATGGGTCACCCTGGTCCTTGCCTCTAGCCTCTGGCGCATTTTCTTGCGGCAGATGGAAAGTTCAGTTGCTGGTCCCCATAGCTTCTTGGGAGGGGTCTGGGACCGGGTCCTCTCTATTTTGCAAACGAGAAAGAGAGAGGTGGGAAGGGGAGGTGGCTGGTCTAGAGCCAGGACCCTGCTGGCCTTGGAGCCTGGGCTGCTGGGTGAGTGCTCCTTCCTCCACACTGGCTGCCTCGCCCTCTCTCTTCCTCTCTGTCACACACAGACGTTGTGTATACGACAGCGCGCGGGGCTGGCGGGGCTGCGACGGGGCCCGTGTGCGTGTGTAATGGTGCGTGTGTTGGCGGGTGTGAAGGAGGCTGGGCTGAACGGCTGCCCTGGCATAGCGCACTGGGCGTGGGCCTCCCTCACGTGTATGGGAGAGGAAGGCAGGGGAGAGATGAGGAGGGACCTGGGTGGGAGGGGGGTACAGGCTCAGGGGAGGGGCCATGTGCTTGGGGGGCCCTAACGGGATGTTCTCCATGTGTACTGGCGGGCCAGGGGGTGCCCTCGGGGTGGCCACAGGCTCCCCTGCCACATCCCCCCTTCCCTCTGGGACACTTTGAGGCCCCTTTGTGTCCCCAGTTGGGCCGAGAGCTGGTGCCGGCCCCTTGGAAGCCCTGTGTGAATTTCCTTGGCTGACAGGCCCTCTCGGCTTCTGACTCCTCCTGGTCCTCCCTCAGCCCCTTGCTGTGGATGGTCCCTACCACCCCTGCACTGAGTGCCCCCCCACACACCCTGGGGCTGGGAGGGGGAGCTCGGAGAGGGGAGGCTGTGTTGGTATGTACCTTTCTGGGCCCTCTACACGGCACTCTCCTCGTCCTTGGTGGTTCCCCACTCCAGGCCACCCCGGTCATCCCCGGAGCCTTCCCTGAGGTGGCCTCACCGGCTCTTGTGGCTCTTCAGGTCTCCCTCTGCCAGAACCCTTAGGGTTCTGGGGCAGCAGCAGGACGTCAAGGACTTGTGGAACTTTGGGCGGGTTATTTAGTATCTCTGTGCCTCAGTTTCCTCACCTGGAAGTAGTGAAAAATAAAGGTTTCTACTTCACAGATGTGTCGTGAGGAAGACGTTAGTTAATGTTGGTAGAAAGTAAAGTGCCCAACAATTATTAGTAGATGAGAAGTCTTAACTGCTAATATATATTCTTGCCTGTGTCCCCAGTGCCATCTAGGAGGATGGAGGACAGGTCCCCCAGGATGTTTGATCACAAAATGACTGAGGAGGTGAATGAACCCTCCTGACCAGAGCTACATGCTGACGTCTGGGACCACTGAAAACCCTCCCCATTGCTTCTCTGGGGCCTGCACACACTGGTCTTCTCTCTGTACCCCATATGTGCCCCAGGGCCTTTGCTCTGGCTATTGCCCCGACTAAGCCACCTCCGTGACTCTTCACATGGCTGCCTCCTTGCCATTGTCCAGATCCCCTCCTTGGAGAGGCCTTCACTGATCACCCAACAAGGAAGCATCCCTGTCTGTCCTCTGACTCACCCACTATATACCATTTGCCCTCTTGTTTTCCTTCCAGGTTTTTTTTCTTTCTTTCTTTCTTTCTTTCTTTCTTTTTTTTTTTTTGTGGTTTGCACGTTCGTCTGCCCCAATCAAACTGGAAGCTCCGTGAGGGTGGGGATCTTGTCTCAATCACTTCTATAACTCCTGCCCCCAGGACGGTGCCTGTACACAGTAGGCGCTTAATATGTGATGAATGGGTGAAGAAACGAGCCAGTGATGGGCGGAGTTCTCCAAGGCCCCACAGGACAATGTTCCTCTGTCACCTCCCGTTACCTCTCTAAACCCCTTCAGCAGCTCACCCTTTCCTCTCTCCCTCCTCCTCCAGACACCTGCCTGGCTGCCCTGGCTAACCAAAATGGCGAACATCACACCAGTCAATGGCAGCTCGGGCAACCAGTCTGTGCGCTTGGTCACGTCCACGCATAACCGCTACGAAACCGTGGAAATGGTATTCATCGCCACGGTGACAGGCTCGTTGAGCCTGGTGACTGTCGTGGGCAACATCCTGGTGATGCTCTCTATCAAGGTCAACAGGCAGCTGCAGACAGTCAACAACTACTTCCTCTTCAGCCTGGCGTGTGCCGACCTCATCATCGGCGCTTTCTCCATGAACCTCTACACCGTGTACATCATCAAGGGCTACTGGCCTCTGGGCGCCGTGGTCTGTGACCTGTGGCTGGCCCTGGACTATGTGGTGAGCAACGCTTCGGTCATGAACCTCCTCATCATCAGCTTTGACCGCTACTTCTGTGTCACCAAGCCCCTCACCTACCCAGCCCGGCGCACCACCAAGATGGCAGGCCTCATGATCGCTGCCGCCTGGGTCTTGTCCTTCGTGCTCTGGGCACCCGCTATCTTGTTCTGGCAGTTTGTGGTGGGCAAGAGGACGGTGCCAGACAACCAATGCTTCATCCAGTTCCTGTCCAACCCGGCGGTGACTTTCGGCACTGCCATTGCTGCCTTCTACCTGCCCGTGGTCATCATGACGGTGCTCTACATCCACATCTCCCTGGCCAGTCGCAGCCGAGTCCACAAGCACCGGCCCGAAGGCCCCAAGGAGAAGAAGGCCAAGACCCTGGCCTTCCTCAAGAGCCCTCTGATGAAGCAGAGCCTCCAGAAGGCCCCGCCAGGGGACGCGGGCCCCGAGGAACTGCGCAACGGGAAGCTGGAGGAGGCCCCTCCCCCGGCCCTGCCGCCCCCACCGCGCCCCATGGCCGACAAGGACACTTCCAATGAGTCCAGCTCAGGCAGCGCCACACACAACACCAAGGAACGGCCCCCCACGGAGCTGTCCACCGCGGAGGCCACCACGCCGGCCGTGCCCGCCCCTCCCCTCCAACCGCGGGCCCTCAACCCCGCCTCCAAATGGTCCAAGATCCAGATTGTGACGAAGCAGACTGGCAATGAGTGTGTGACAGCCATCGAGATCGTCCCGGCCACGCCCGCGGGCATGCGTCCGGCGGCCAACGTGGCCCGCAAGTTCGCCAGCATTGCCCGCAACCAGGTGCGCAAGAAGCGCCAGATGGCGGCCCGGGAGCGCAAGGTGACTCGGACCATCTTCGCCATCCTGCTGGCCTTCATCCTCACCTGGACGCCATACAATGTCATGGTCCTGGTGAACACCTTCTGCCACAGCTGCATCCCCGAAACGGTGTGGTCCATCGGCTACTGGCTTTGCTACGTCAACAGCACCATCAACCCCGCCTGCTATGCCCTCTGCAACGCCACCTTTAAAAAGACCTTCCGGCACCTGCTGCTGTGCCAGTATAGGAACATCGGCACAGCCAGGTAGGCGGGCAGAGGCGCCACAGGAGGTGCTGGTGGTCGCGTGTGTGCGCTGAGCCGCGGGGGTGGTCACGGGGGGGTGGTCCCTCCTGTGGTGGTCGCGGAGAGGTCTGGAAATCTGGAAGTGTCTCTCCGCCTTCCTGTTCACTGAAGAGAACTGAGGTCCCCGAGAGCCCTGTGAGGCTCAGAAAGCAGCTGTGGCAGGATGCGGACAGACCAGATCTCCACTCAGCACAGGCAGGAGGCTCAGCCCCAGAAGCATCTGGAGCAAGACTGCCCCCCCCCCCCCCCCCTGTTGGCCCGCCTCAGGTTGCTGGGAGTCACTGGGCTTCTGGGGCACCTGGCCCACTGTGACCAACCGGGTGGCTGGGAGAATGGACATCTGGGGGGAGCAGAAGCCGGGGATCCCTGTGGGAGGAGCAGGGGAGCCGATGCTGGGGAAAGGAGGCTTGGGAAGGGAGTGGAGGGGTAGGGTCCCTCCATTCTGCTGTAGTTGGTGCTTTCTCCCCGCTGCACCCTGCATGTAGGCCCAGCCCCTCCTCCCAGGTCCCATTCCAGGGGCAGAGCGCTCTCCTCGCTGCAGCTACTCGGCCAGGTGCTGGTTGGGTGGGCGGGTGGGCTAGCTGGAGGCCAGGCCCTTCTGGGCTCTCAGGCACCCCCCTCTCCCCTCTCCATCCCTCCCCCAACCCCAGCACTGTCCTGGTCATGGTCAGGATGGGGCAGCTAGGAGGTCAGCATCTCACGCTCAGGAGTGGAGGTCTGGCTTCCTGCGGTCCCGTGCGGAGCAGAGGCCCCCCGATTCTGAAAAGCACCCTCCCAGCAGGCTTCTGCAGCATGTGAGGGAGGCCTGGGTTGCCGGGGAGAATGGGGGCCAACTTGACCCACACAGGGTTCAGGCAAGCAGCTCCCATCTCCTCTCCCAATGGATAGAACCTTCTATTGGTAGTGGGCTGTACCAAAAGACCTTTGGTTGAGAGTGGCTGAGATGAGGAGTGTCCGTTCTAGGGAGCCTTCTGGCTTCCCAGCTCCGGTGTGCCCCTCCCCCCCAAAGACCAGACTGAAAGGCTCAGGGGACTGGAGGGGGCACCCTCTCAGGAGTCAGTCAGGGCCCTGAAAGCAATTTTTCATAACCTTCCTGCTTTTTCCATGAGCTCTGGGGAGCACTCACCGCCAAGCCCCCCAGCCCCCTGAAAGCCACATCCCTACCGCCTTCCCGTTCCTTCCCAAGTTTCTGCCCCAACAAATTACCACAGCAAACTCCCTGGGTTGGGGCTTTTATATATTAAATGAAAAGCTTTTATTGGGAAAAAAACAAAACAAAACAAAAACACGACTGTTTATTTATTTCTCAGTAATGGCATCTTTGTGGGGAAGAACAAAAGGGGGTACCAGGAATCACATCCCTCTGGGGCAGGAGGCTCAAGCTGTCCACAATCCCCTGTCCCTCCCCATCTGGGACACTTGGGGGTGGGGGCAGAGGACTGAAAGGGAAGAAGCAGGGTATGATTGATAAAGCTAATGAGTAGACAAAAGGCACTGGTAGGTTAGATCTTGGGCCTGTGGGAGGGAGGGCACCGGCCCTGGGCTCCGCGGCATCCAGACCTGGCTGCTAGTCCTTTCCCTTCCCTTTCTTGGCTGTAAAACAAGAAATAGCGTGTTATCAGAGTCACCTGAAGTTCAGGTGACCTGGTAGAGACCCCCAGTATATACATTAGGGAGAAAATTCTGCCCCCTAGTGGCTGTATATCAGCGGACCGGGTCGCTGGAGGGAGAGCGCAGCCATATTGATGCCACACGGACTTGGGACACTTTCATTTGGGCTCGGGAAATCTTCAAGTTCTTGGTCCCAGGGGCCCTCAGCCTCCACCTCCTCACCTAACAAGGTGGGCTGATTCACCTCTGCCCTGATGGCCTCTCTAGGCTGCTGTGAATTGACAATGAGCTAGGGGGTGGTGGGAGTTGGGACTGGGAAGTTCTGATACTAGAAAGGACCCAAGCTGACCAAATGTTTCTTCTGGCTGGAGAGGTGACAAAGCCAAGCCCTTCTGGGACAACTCCCTGACTCCCAAGCAAAATGCTCCAACAGAACCAAATGAGTTTGTACTTCCACTCCGGCCAGAAGGATTTGATAATCCTTGAGCACCTTCTGTGGCTCACCCTCAGTACCTGCCCATCTAAGGCATCTCTACGGAGAGGAAAAGCATAGGGCAGAGGTGTCAAGAAGTCACCCGCCACAGTCCAGAACTTTAGGCTTAACCATTCCCTCTCACTGGTTGTGGAGGGCCCCGGCAATGACCACCCCCAACCCCAACCAGTTCCCTGACCTTTGGCCTTGGCTTTGGTCTTGGGGGTGCAGGGCTTGGTCACGCGGATGGTCTCCTGGCATTGGGCATTATACCGCGCCTTCTTCAGGGTGCCTTGGCGGGCTTTGGTGCCCGTGCCCCCATCACACGCCCCCCAGCTCTCAAACTTGTACTTGCAGTCCGCTGGAGGGAGAGCGCCCTGGGTCAGATCTGGGGGCCCAGTGGTGGCCACAAACCTGCCCAAGTTTCAGTGAGGCTGCCCCCACCCTACCCCCAGCCCTCCCTCCGCCTGCGCCCCACCTCACCTCCAAACTCCTTCTTCCAGTTGCAAGGCACCCTGCACCGGGTACGCTGAGTCTGGGCCCCACAGGTGCCCTCGCGGAAGCCCACGCCGCAGTCTTTGCTGCTGGGGGTGCAGGGCCCCCAGGCCCACTCCGCGCACTCGGTCCCCGGGCCGCCCTTCTTCACTTTGTCTAAGACGCACGGGGAACGGGGCTCAGACTCACTCGGGGACCGCTTCCTGGGGTCCCGGCCTCGGAATGCCGGCGGCCAGGCCCGAGGCTGCCGGCCTCACCCGCCGGTCTCCAGCCCTCCTCCAGTCCCCCACACCCCGTATCACCTTTCTTTTTTGCCACCGCGGAGGTGAGCGCCAACAGGGTGAGGAGGGCGAGGAGGAGGAAGCCTCGGTGATGCATCCTGCGGGGAGATGTCGGGTCAGCGTCCCCCTGCCGCCCCCTTCCCCACGGGGGCGCCGCACGCGCGCACCTCCCACCCCCGGCCCCACTCTCCAGGCCCACGGGCCGCGGCGGCGGCGGGAGGGCTCTGGGGTCGGCCCCTCGCCGCTAGCCGGGGCGCACAGCCCAAAGTGTCTCGCTGGGGGCGGCCTGGAGTTCAGGACGCAGCTCGGACCGCCACCCCGCCCCCGGGGCCCGAGGCTGGCCGGGGCCTAGCTGGCGAAGGGCCCAGGTCGCCGCTGCAAGTCCGCCGGGGCCCCCGCGCGCTCACTCGCTCGCTGCCCGCGGTGCTGCGCTCCCTCCCGCGCCGGGCCAGTCCCGCTCCGGCCGCCGCGGCCCCTTTTGTCTCCAGAACCGGTCTGAGCCGGTCACATGGGCCCCCGCCCCCTTCCCGCCCCCCATCCCCACCGAGGAAGGACCCGCCCCGCCCCCTCCCCTCAAACCCGCACCGCCCCCCGACCCCGGCGTCCCCGCCTCCGCTCCCGCCCTGCGCCCCCCGGCGCTTCTACCCCGGCTTCCCGCCGCGGGTCCCCGCAACTCCGGTTCGCTCCGCCCGGGCCGCCAGACGGCGGGCTCTGCCTGCCCCCGATTTTCCGAGCCCGGGGTCTCCCGGCCCCAGGCCCCTGTCCTGTCCAGGCTCCCCGGGGCCCTGCCCCAGCCCCAGCTTTCCGCCGCCGACTCTGCCCCCTTCCTCTGGGGCCGTTCTCTTTCCCCGATGGACGCCCGCCCTTCTTCCCGTGGAGGGAAGCCCGAGCGGATGGGGACTTGGGAGGGAGCTCGGAGCTCCGGGGGTGTCACGGGTACCGGCGCTCCCGGGGCCTGCGTTCCAGCCTGTGCGAGGCTCCGTCCCCGGATGACTGTTTAACCCGGTCGAGGACCGGCTCTCTGCTCCCCCTTAGGTGCTGCGGACAGAGCGCCAGCCCCACCTCGGGTCGCTTCACCAAGTGTGCAGGGAGCCGCTCCGCTGAGTGTTCGAGGAGCCTGGGACGGGGAGCCCCAGAGAAAGCGCTCCGGGACGCGGACCGCGCCGCGCCCTTCAGGAGCGCAGGTTTTCGGGGGCGGGAGCTGGGGGAAGTTGGGGGAGGAGGAGCCCTCAGGCTCGGATTTGGTGAGGCTTGGGAGCTGACAAGAGCCGTCTGAGAAGTTCCAGACCCAGCCAAGGCGGCGGCTGCAGATGCCCACTCCTTCCAATCCTGGGACCTGGGGGATCACCTCACCCGATCCCCTAAACAGCAAAAGCAACCGAGGCCTGGGGGAGGGGGCTTGCCCAGGGCCACAGGGCAAGTGGGCCGAAGAATCCAGGCCTCGCCCCCCGCCCCACCTCTCTTTCACTTTCATTGTTGTCGTCCCTGCGGGAAGCGGGAAGCGAGAGGAAATCAGCTCCTCCCCCGGCCCCGCCGAGCCGCGCAGCCAGGCAGAGGTCAGGTCCCGGGCAGGCCCTGAGACCCCACCCCCAAACGCGAACCAGGAACGCCCCCCTCCACACACACAAGAAAAGAGTCTGGGTCCGGGGTGTCCAGCCTCCCCACCACCAGACCCCGCTGCTTCTGGAAGACCTCCTCCGCAAGTAAAGAAGAGCAGAAAGGAAAAAAATCCTCTTTACTGAGTCACACCCAGCTGTAAACATGTCAGAGCCCCCACTCCAACCCCCAGGCCACACAGTCGGCGGTGATTAAATGACTGGGTACACGGGGAGGGTCTCTGGGGGTGGGCACCAAGCGGGGCAGCGGCGCAAACGCGGCAGGTTCTGCGCTTCCGGGAGGAAGCTCCCGGGGAGGGTGGATGAGGCAGGAGATGGGCCCAGGCTGCCAGGCTCAGGCAGGGCCCTCACCAACCCGGTGGCTTAGTAACCCTCTTCCCGAAGGCTCTCTGACAGGGTCCCCGGCCCCGCTGCCCTCCCCCTGTAGCCCAAGGCCCAGGGAGGGCACCCGTGGTGGGGAGGGTGAGGGCCGCCCTGAAGTGGTCCAGCCCCAGCCCCCTCAAAGGCCTGCTCCGTCCAGTGCAGGCTCCTGTTCCCCTGTCAGCCCGGGGTCAGGTTGAGGCCTCAGGCCACAGGTGAGATACCCCAGCTCCTCAGAGTCCAGCCCTAGCCTGGGCAGCTCCTCAGGGGGCAGCACGGGGCTCCTTCCCTGGGGCACGGGTCCCCCCGTGGTCATCCGACTGGAATGTGGCAGTGAGGGGGCGATGGGGGGCTCCCCCTCTGGTGGCCGCGGGTCTCGCGGCTACACAGCCGTCTCCTGGTCCTCCCGCTGGACCATCTGGTAGTGCTGCCGGTTCTCCAGGTAGGCGGCCAGCTCCGTGTCCTGGGCCTTCTCCGCCCGCTGCCGGGGAGTGTCACCCTGGGGTGGGGGGCGGAGGGGCAGCAGGCATCACTTCTGGGGCCTCGGGAGATGGCTGGGGACCTCCCCTCCAGGTGGCCAGTGAGGAGAGGAAATGCTTCAAAGGACAGGCAGTCATGGGCCCTCCATCCCCCCCCCCCCCCCCCCGCCTTCACCCCCTCCCCCCTGCACCGTGGGCTCAGGTTTCTCAGAATCCAGACGGTGTTGGTTAAAGAACAGCTTCCAGTCCTAAAAGGCAGCCCTTCTCCATGGCTCCTGCTCACAAGGGCAGGAGCTGGGGACAGGGCTGCCCTGTGCCCAGGTGGACGCCCTGCATGGCTGCTCACCTGCTGGTCCGTCTTCATGAGGGAGGCCCCCGCCTCCACGATGTAGTGGCAGATGGTGCGCTGGCCCAGGGCTGCCGCCTGGTGCAGACAGGTCTCCCCGCTGTGGAAACAGTCTGGCTGTGGACCCCCGTCCTGTCCTCGGGGTCCTCTTGTCTGCCTCCAGTGGGCGATCAGAGAAGGGAGCTTGGGGCTGAGGGGCAAGGGATGG
The DNA here is from genome assembly GCF_022355385.1 of Mustela nigripes. NCBI lineage: Eukaryota > Metazoa > Chordata > Mammalia > Carnivora > Mustelidae > Mustela > Mustela nigripes. The sequence continues at coordinate 8,212,942 of NW_026739562.1, read as the reverse complement.
TGCCTGGCAGGGTTTCTAGGCTCTGACCCGCTGAGTGGGAGGGGCTGGAAGATGGGGCAGTTTCCAGTCTGGCACACCCAGATACTCACTTCTCCTCCACAGCGTCAAGGATCTCTGGGGGTGCTGGAGGAGAGGGGACAGGGCAGTCAGAGAAGACTGGCAGCCTCCCGCCTTGGCCCTAGCCCAGGCCCCCTGGTGGCCCAGCTCACCGTGGTCCAGCAGGTAGCGGACCACATCCTTGCTGCCCGTGCTGACGGCATGATGCAGGAGCGTTCGACTCTGCTCGTCCCGGTGCATAAGGTCGCCCCCAGCTCGGTGCAGCTCCTGGAGCTGAGGGCAGGGGACAGAGCAGGGCTGGGGCTCCTCTGGGCCACTTTCCTGCCAGCCACAGAAATGTCCCCCAGTGCACAAAGGTCGTAGGCCTGACACTAGGGTGCTCACACACATCATCCCTCGGGGTGTGTGGGGGGGTCTTTCTGGAGTGCAGGGGAGAGACCCTGGGCTTCTGGACTCCTCAGGAGGACAGACCCTCAAGCTCCGGGGCCGGTGGATCCCCTAAGACTCGCTCCTTCCTGAATACTGGGGAAAGGCAGACTGTGCTAAGCCTCTATGAAGGGACACTGTGAGGGAGACGGGGGCAAGGCGGAATGCGGCAATCACCACGGAGACCCTGTGGAGGGGCATCCCATCACAGATGACAGCTCCTTCACAGACTAACTTGGCCCCACCCAGAGGCCCTGACCTCCCTGGGTGCGACCTCCCGGCTGCAGCTGCAGAGCCATGGGGCCACGGGGCCACGGGGCAGAGAAGCCCAGCCCTGGCTAGTACCTTACAGAAGTTGTTCCTCTTGGCAGCCTCAATCAGCTCCTCACCTGCACAGAACACCTGCCGTCACACTCGGGGGCTGCAGACCCGACCCTGCGTGGGTGCACAGATGTGCCGGCCCCACGTGTGGGTCTGCCTGGGGAGCCCACGCTAGGCTGGGGGTGGGGTGACCCCAGGGCTCTGGCGGGCTGTGGCTGCAGCAGGCTGCGTGTGTGGGCTCCACCTCCACCCCGGACCAGGGAGAAGGGCTAGGCCTCACCTTTAGGGGGCGCCGTATCCCCTGGCAGTGACCTGCAAGCAGAGCAGGATGAGATGGGACCCAGAGACCGTTGTCACCCCCCCACCAGGGGGTGCCCTGTGTTCTGTCAAGTTTATTGAGTGCCCCCTACAGAGCAGGCCCTGTGCCAGGAGCCAGCCACACAGCAGAGAACACGACACACGGAGAGCTTGCTCTCACGGAGCTTACATTCTAGTGAGGGAGACACACAAGTCAACACATAAATCAGGCCTTCTCAGAGCAGGAAGGGCTACGAAGAGCACAAGACACTGGGGTGGTATGATCTCACAAGCAACGTCAGCTGGGGTTCCTGGGGAGACTTCTCTGGGGAGGGAACCCCCAAGCTGAGGCCTGAGTGGAGCAGGGAGCTTGGCGAGAAATGGGGGACCTTTCTGAGGTGGCAAGAAAAGGGCAGGGGCCAGCACCCTGGAGGCCACAAAGGGCCAGGAAGAGCACGGCACCGGGCAGTGGGGAAGAACGTGAGGTTGGAGGCTCCAGCCCGGGCTGCTGTGCTCGGATGCTGGGGGACAGCACACAGGACTCGCAGAAGAGAGATCAGAGGGGGAGCCCAGGTCTCCAGCCAGCGCAGCTTTGGGAAGGTTTGGTTCTCTGCCAGTGACTCCATCAGGGAAGGTCTGTAGGGACCCAGCAGCTAGCAGGACACCGGACACATGTCTGGCGCCGAAGGCAGGATGTCAGGAGGTACCGGCTTGTAGGTGGGGTTTCGAGCCAGGGGGCTGGAGGAGACGCAGGACTCACCGGAGTGTGGGTGAGCAGGGAGAGGTGGGGAGGGGGGAAGTGGGGGTTGGGAGGTCAGGCCGGGCCGATGCCCCCAGCAGCTCAGGGTCCAAGATATAAATCTCGTCCTGTGCGATCTCCGTCACATAGTTGAGGTGTTCCTGTGGGTGGGGAGGTCAGGGGCCAAGAGTCAGGACCTCCCAGGGTAGCCGATGCGGGCAGTGCAGACGCAGCCAGGCCGGAAAGGCCTCCGCCAGGAGCAGAGATAGCCGCAGGTGGAAGCTGGGTGAGGGGACCCTGCCAGTCTCTCTTCCCCTTGCCTTCCCAGCTCCTTCCCATGCTAAGCCTCTGCCTGGGTCACCTAGCACCTGGCCAGAAGTGCCTCCACCTCTGGAGCTCACTGGGTGGCCCCTGTGCTCCAAAGCCCATGCCCCCACCCAGCCAGACTTTTCTGGGCATGCCAGCTCCCTGTGCCTGTGGGCAGCGTGACTACATCCTATGTGCGGGTGGGAGCAGATGTGCGGGCTCCATCCAGCAGGACAACAAGTGGACCCGTCTGTGAGGCTGTGGGCCAGAGGTAGAGAGGCCCCTGGGCTGGCCTGAACGACCGCAAGCTGCTCACCTGGGCCCGGTCGATCCTGTAGAAGCGGCTGGCAGTGGTGGCTGTGAGGGAGCAGAGAGCTGTCTGAGGTGGGAGGAGGCCCTTATCCAGGCCTCGAGAGTCTGCTACCCCACCAGGAGCCCTTTGGGAGGGGGCAGGACACAACCCAGGACTGCCAGGAGCTGGCACTCACCGTCTAGGAAGCACCACTTGGGGGACAGTTTCTGGCAGGTAGGGGACTTGGCTCCAGCACCTTCGGGCTCCTGCTGAGAGAAGCCAAGGCCAGGAGTTGGCAGAGAATAGAAACTAGGGCGGGTGGGCCCACACCAGGCCAGTTCCTGACCCCCTCACCTGCTGGAGCCTCTCGATGTGGGCACGGCAGAGCTCCAGGTCGCTGTCTCCAGGGACCACCACAGTGCCCAACGGCACGGCTGGGGGACAGAGCAGGCCGTCAGCAGCTGGCTGTTCCCCCTCAGCCCCCTGCCCCGCCCTCAGGGCCCTCAGTGGCTCCTTGCCCGCCTGCCACTCACAGGCCTCCTTGAGCTGTTCCTTGTCGTAATGCAGGGCCTCGTAGTCGTGCATGCTGACTCTGCTCACCTGGACCCGCAGCTGCTCGGGCACGGGCTGCTGGCTGGGGCGTGGGCGGCAAGAGGGCACTCGGGAAGGGTCCTCAGCTGGGCGCCGCACCCAGGGGCCCCGCCCCATCTCCCCGAGGCACAGCGACGCGGAGGCCCCTGTCCAGCTGGGGAAACCGCAGCTCGAGAGAGGGGCAGAGTGGCGGTGGCCAGGAGGGGAACGTACTCGCTGTGCAGGGGGGCGGCGCTCCGCCGCTTGGCCTTCTGCACCATGGTGGCCTGGTTACGCAGGGCGATGCGAATGCGTGAGGCTGCGAGCTTGCAGGGCTCACCGTCCACCTGCACCGGGATGGCCTTGGACGTGGTGAGCACCACCTCACGGCACTGTGTCAGCCGCTCGCCGTGCCCGCCCACCTGCAGCGCCGCCTGTGGGTGCAGAAGGCTCAGGTCAGGAACCGGGGCAGGGTTAGTGGGGCCCCGGGCTCCATTCTCTGCAAGGATGCTCCAGCCAGGGAACACAGTGACAGTAGCCCCCCAGAGAGTCTCCCCCCAGAGACGGGAGGGGAGAGAGAGACCCTGGTCAGAGAAAGAGGGGGAGACGCCAGCTAGAGAGATGAGAATGAATTCTCCCATCTTGGCTGGTGAAGGGAAGTTTCGTGGTCCCCCCACCTTTCCATCTTGGGCCAGTGTTCCTGGTCACTGTGGGGACAGAGCCAGGGCTCCAGGCAAGTCCCATGTTGGCCCACTCACCAGGGATGTCATGGTAAAGCCAATGACCTCGAGGTAGCCATCGTCGTGCCGCTGGGGCTCAAATTCATGGTGCTCCCCAGGGTGGCCCCAGGGCATGGTGCCTGCACAGTACCTGGAGGGGACGGCAACACAAGGACCCTCAGAGGACAGTCGTGCAGGTTGGACACATCGGGGCGCACACAGAGCCTCCCCTCCTCACCTGGGGATGTTCAGGAAAACGATGCACTGGGGTTTTAGGTCGTGAATCTTGGGGGTCAGGTCAGTCCCGTCACACTGCAGGCAGGAACAGGGAGCGGGTGTGGGATGTGTACCGGTGCCGAGGCGGCCTCCCTCCCCGCCAGGCCCGCCCACTCTGCCTGCCAGCCTGGCCCACTTACCACCACTCGGATGTGCTTGGCCAAGTCCTTAGAGCTGCCCATCAGGAAGTCAGAGAAGGCTGTCTGTGGGAGACAGAGGGCGTCACCATCTGGTGACAGGGACTTTCTCTCACCATTGCCGACAGGGGCCCGTGGGCCGGCAGAGACCCGTATGCAGGGTGTACAGGCGGCAGAACAGTGGGCATGGGGAGGGAGTGGGAGTGGCCGGGGGGGGGGTGTGAGAGGAGGGTGCCTGTTGCCAGCTGACCCCAGACTCACCCCGGCATAGAACATCTTATTCCGAAAGCGGCTGTTGAATTTCTCTGGGTTGGCCTCTGGGTGGCGACAAGAAATAGGGGACAGTCAGTCTGACCTGCTGGGGCTTCCCAGGCTGGGGTAGGATAGAGGGCTGGGAACTGCCCGGGGGCAAGTTCTGACCCTCTTGGGAACCTCCTGTATGCCCCCCTCTCCAGCCTCCTGATGCCTTCCCAGCAAGTGGTTGCCCACCTCGAGACTCATGAAACTCCAGGGTGACGTGGGCATCAAAGCCCAGGCTGAAGTAATTGTTGAAGACATCCAGGGGCAGCTGGAAAAAGGTCAAGGGCCCAGCATGAGGGCTGGACCTCACAGCTACCTCCTTGCTCTGGCTTGCTCAGGGCCAGGGGCCACCAGGCTGGCTCGGTCCATGCAGTTCTGGAAGCTTTTCCCAGTTAACAGCTCTTCCCTCTAGCCTGCAGCCTGCCTCAGGGTCTGCCCTCTCAGCTCCCAGCATCCATGGGGCTCCTTCAAGTGCCCAGTATATAAAACGCCTGGGGCCCTGCAGGCACTCTCTTCCCCGGCTTTCCAACCACCCCCCAACACTTCTTCCCAAAGTGCCATATTCTGGAGGAGCTCCATGAGGACGAGGACTTTGTTTTCTCGGTGCTTAACATGGTGCCTGGCATGTGGTGGATATTCAGGAACTATCTGCCCAGTAGCTGAATAATGGCTAGCTTGCGGGGGTACCGCTGTTACCATTGCCCAGGAGAGGATGAAAGTCTAGGGGAATGAAGAGATTTGTCCAAAGCCCCAGAACCGGCAAGTAGGGGAGAACGCTTACCCTGCTGCCCCCACAGCGGCCGCCCCCACACTGGCCCTGGCCAGCCTACCCGGTCAGTGGCGCCCTCGTCGCGCTCCTCCGGCCCCGCGTCGGGGTTGGGCTCAGCGCGGAGGTCCCAGCGGTCTAGCTGCACCACGTTGCCCTCCTCCACGTGGGAGAGGATCTTGGACACGGGCTCATCCGTGTAGCCCTGGTGGGACAAGGCAGGAACTGAACCTCTCCAGGGGAGAGGGCCCCCCAGCCGCTCAGCCCACCCCTGCCCCGCTCCCCGCCTGTGGGCTCTTACCCCACCCCAGTTGAGGGTACGGGCCAAGTCATTGCCAGTGCCCAGGGGCAGAATGGCAACAGGTGGCGGGGGCTTTAAGCGCAGCTGGTCCAGAGTGGAGAGGATCCAGCCGACCTGGAGGGAGAGGGGCAGAGCAGAAGAGGCCGGGGCAGAGCAGAAGAGGCCGGGTCAGACCCGTGTGGTCCAGGCTTCGGCCCCTCGCCTGAGCAGCCCGAGGAGCGGCCACAGGACTCACCGTGCCGTCACCTCCACACGCCAGGATCCGTAGGTTGTGCACTTTGCGGTACATCTCCAGCCTGGAGCCAGAGGACGGAACAGAGTCAAGGTGTGTGGGACTGAGCCCCTGTGCCGGGCAAGCCCTCCCCACCATCTCCACAGGGCCGCAGCAAGCACTTACGCCTCCTTGGGGCCTCCCTGGCTCAGGTCAAACACTTGTCGGGGGTTGAGATACCACAGGAAGGACTGGATGATCTTAGCGCCCTGCAGGGGACCAGGGGAGTCAGTCAGGGCCTGCTGGCCGCAGTGGAGAGCAGCACCCGAGAAGGACGCTATAGGAACCAGGCCCAGTAGGGCCAAGGGGTGGAGACAGGCTCCTGTCTCTGGGTCACAGGGATGGGGCAGAAGCTGCAATGGGACCTGGGAGCAGCTGCTGGGGATGGGGGCAGGGGTGAGGAGGGGGTGGTGAGGAGGAGGGGTGCGGAGCCTGAGCCCACTCCTCCCCTGCAGGCTCTCCATGGAGCGGAGCAGGGCAGCCATGCGTACCTGGTTGCCCCCACTCTTGGGGTTCACAAACACCAGCAGGGGCTTCATGAGGGGAGAGGGGGTGGGCCTGATGATGAAGGGTCTCCAGCGGCCCTCCTTGGAGACAGAGAGACTGTAAGACTCTACCCCAGTTTGGCAGACCTCACCCCCATTCTCGGCAGTGCCCCCTCCCGTTCTGCCGCCCGGGCAGACCTTAAGGTGGGCCTGGCCACAGAGAGGCACCTTGGATCCGGCCTCCCACCCTCCTCTGGGGCCCAGAGCCCACCAGTGGCTGCACTGGCCCAGGGAGCTCAGTACTTCAAGAAACAGGCCCAGTCAGCCCCAGGACCAACCTCTGGCCCTTTCTTGCTAGATTTCCTCTTGAAGGATGCTCTCTTTTTCTTCTTGCTTGCCTTGAGGGTATTCTGGAAGGGAAGCAAGGGCATTGGGGACAGGCAGGTGGGTGGGGGCGGCTGGCAGTGCCCACGTGTGGAGGTGGTGTCCCGGGTGCGGGCGTGTCCCGGGTGCAGGCAGGACTCACCTGTGGCCTGCGGGCGCGGAGGATCCAGGTGGGTGGGATGACCACAGCAGCGTGCACACCCAGGGAGCACGGCTCCTCGATCTGTTGCAGCATGAAGCAGGACACCTTGCTGTGGTACTGGGGGGGGCGGGGAGGGTGCAACTGAGCTGGGCCTGAGCTGACAGCCGGGGGGGCCCCCACCTAATGCCGCCCAGGGAACAGCCTCCGGGGGCTGGGCGAGCACCACTCACGGCCTGCTTGCACCAGGAACAACTGATGGCCACAATCTCCTTGCTATGGAAGGTGAACTTCTGCTGGAAGCCCTAGGGTGGAGAGGGTAGTTGGGGCACCAGTGGCCAGACCCAGAGCAGCAGGCCCAGCCCCTCCTCCGTGGCCAACACTCTCCACCCAGGGAAGTTGAGCCCATTCTTTAAAATTACAACAATTGTCGAATAAGCCTCCAGAGCAGGGAGGCCTGCAATTCTCTGAAGTTAACTCCAAGGAGCTGGGTGCCCACACCCAATCTGCTAGAAGGGGTCACAGCTAACTCCTGCCAGTGGGAATCCCCCCCTGCTGACCCCAAGGCCCGCCAGTATATGCTTAGAGGGCTTCACACTTCTTAACAGCACCTGCCACATTCATTCCCTTGTTCATTCCATGGATGTTTACTGAGGGCCTGCTGTGTGCTGGGCCCTGTGCGCGGCACTGAAGTGAGCAGAGGAAACAGGAGCGAAGCCCCGAGACCTCCTACAGCCTACGCTTACTGAGGGAAACAGCAGAAGCAGATGATGAGTAAGTGACCACCACACTGTGGACTGGGCTCAGGAAGACTGCCCACAGAGTCTGTCTTCAGCCACATCCTCCTCCAGGAAGGCAGGGACCTCATAACCCGACTTGGGGCTCAGCACCCAACAGGGGCTCAACACATACTGTGCTCAGTCACCAAACGAGGCTGTCTACACAATTCTCAGAGGGCGATCGCACGGCTTCTGGGCAGTCCAGATACACTGCACCAGAAACTCGCTTTCTTCCCTGCTCTCCTGCTCCGTCCAGAGACCTGGGTGTTCTGGGACTGACTGGTGCCCTCGGCCAGGCTGGGAGTGAGCCCCAGGACTCTGCACGCACGAGATACCGTCAGCAACGGGCAGGTCACACTGGACACACGGCCTGAGGCTCAGGGGCTGCAGGGGTCAGGTCCGGGGGGCTGCGGGCCAGCCCACCTCCCCGGGCAGAGCCTCACCTTCCCACAGTGCCGACACTTGCCATCCTGGCGTCGCCGGTGTACCCAGTGGTGCCGCACAAAGGTTGGCTGGTGGAGGAAAAGAGAGCATCACTGGAGTGAGGGGTGGAGAGGCGCGAGGCCTGAGTGTGGCCGGCACCCCCAACACGCTAGTGAGGTATGGGGCTGCAGCAGGAAGCTCTCTGAAGCGTGCGTGAGGGGAGAGTGGCTGGAGACTTCTCTCCAGGGCCTCAAGGTGGGGGCAGAAGAGCAAGGAGGCGCAGGAGGCAGGCGGTGCCTCCCCCTCTCTGCAGGTGGGGCCAGCCACACCTTCCCCATCAAGACCCTCTCTGAGCCTCAGCCCTGCACCTCCCTGGGCCCCAGAGTAGCCTCAAAGGGGCTGAGTCCCCCAATGGCACTCTGGAGACGCTGGAAAGTCCACTCAGGAAACTTGGGGCCTCCTTACCGGTGACTACCCTAGGCACTTACCTCACGGATATTCCTGGAGCCTGATTCACGGAAAGACGGCTTACAGCGGAAATTTATCTGTGAAACATTGCAACGACCCCCCAAATGTCAGAACCTCTTTTCAGGGGGTCAGGCATCTAGTCACCTCCTCCAGGAAAGTGTCACCCAGAGTCATCCTCGCAAGGCAGGGATAGCTCCAAATCACCCTGGGAGCCCTCAGAATATGAGACATCTCTTCTCAGAAGCCCTCCTGCACCCCCTGCCTCCTCTCCACTAGTTAGAAGGACCTTTCCTTTCTCTTATTACCTAGGGATGGGGGACATCGGGAGTTTTATGCCCACCTCCCCCACTAAAAGGCAGCATGGTTTACTCCTCCCAGATTTTTCCTTGTCCTCCAGCGCTCGCGGCCGAGGCTCGCGCAGGCACCCTGCTCCTTGCCTGCAGACTTGTGCGGGCTGCTTCCTGGAGACCATTAGCTCATTCCTGGAAACTGCTTTGGTTTCCACCTTGGGCTCTGGACCGCTCAGGGCTATGTTTGTTTCTCTTTTCCCAACTGTCCCTGCTTTAGCCTTAGCATAGTTAATGGGGAAACCTCACTCTAGGAGTCAGGGGCAGGGGCAAGTGGCCCACATTAGCCGTGTTCATGTTGTTCTTATCCTACAGGCTTTCCCATGTGCTGCTGGGGTTTCTGCTGCCTGGGGAGCCCTTGCACCCTCTGTCCGGACCTGCCTCCCCAGTGCTGCCTCTACTTCCCTTTGGAAGCCCAGGGCCCACACGTGCCACCAGCTGTCGATACACTGTGGACAACAGTCCTTAGGGCAGACAGAGCCAAACTGCAGCAAGACAACACCCCTTTCTACATGTGAACTTAGGCACAGGTAAAATGGTGTCCTGGCTGTCACTCATTCGTTCATCCCACTGAGTAAAAGTGAGCCCCACTCTGTGCTAGGTTTGTTTAGGGCAGAGGGGACAGGGTGGATACAAAGCAGAGAGACAGGATTCAAGAGCGGGCATTCCAGCTCCAGGGTCTTTGGCTCTTCCCACCACGCGGGCTGGGACATTCCTGGCAGGCAAGGCTTGTCACGTGAACATGCGTGTGGAGACGCACACGTGTGCACTCTGAGAGGCCTTGGGCACCCAAGGGGGGGGGGGGGGGGGGGGGAGGGGCTGAGGCCCGGTCCTCACCTTCTCCAGCTGTTCGATGCAGGGGGTGTGCACCACGATCTTGCAGGCTGCACACTTTCTCCGGGACACTGATTTCTGCTGCAGAAAATGAAGAGAGGGCCCTGAGGCACCAAGTAACTCCATCCAGAACTCTGCCCCAGGGCGGGAAGAGAGAGCCTTACATGTGCCCCAGCACGGCTGCCCTCTGCTCACTGGGACATCCCAGTTCTGGCCTCAGAGCAGAGCCCCCATTCGTCCTGCCGTCCTTGGGCAGCCCTCAGCAGGGGCGCGCAGGTGACTGTCTTGTTGCCACCTTCCCTTCCAAGGGCTACCACTGCCAGGCCCACAGAGGTCCACCCAGGGCTTCTAGACGCGCCCCACCAGCAGGGGGCAGCCTGCCACCCAGAGCTCACTCACCAGCATCTTAGCTACACAGTACTGCTCCCCAACATAGCAGAAGTCCCCCGACACGTTGGTCTCGAACCAGATGTGTTCCCCATACGTCGCGGACTCCTAGACCACGAGATGAGCGTGCTCAGCGCAAACCCGCTACCCGGCCCATCAGTCAGTCCCCGCCCTGCCCTACCGACTCACCATCCTCCCAAGACAAACCTCCTCCGGCGACCACAATGTACTTTGCTCCATCCTGTTTCCCCACTGTCCTTACTTTTCTTTTTTTGAAGGTTAAAAAAAAGTCTTAAGTAATCTCTACACCCAACGTGGGGCTCAAACTCACAACCCCCGAGCGGAGCCAGCCGGGCGCTCTTCCCACTATCCCTGCTCTTGAGGGCTTGGCTCAAATGTGGCCACCCCAGCAGGTCGGCCCTGGCCCCAAAGGCCCACAGGCTCCTCCTGCAGCTGCCCCCAAGCCCAGCAGGGGCTGGCACCCTCCTGTCCCTCTCTCCCAGCACCCTGCCACTCACGCTCCAGTCCACAGTGCTCCGAATCTGCCGCTCCGGCTCACTGCATGGGGCTCCAGGAGTGGGAGGAGGGGGTGCCAGGTGCTGGAGGCCTGACTTGGTGATGGCTTTCCTACAGAGGAGGAGATCGCTGAGGCCAGCTGAGCGCCTGGAAACTCTGCTTCTCTCCCCCCCCCCCCACCTGGGGTGTCTGTCCTTGCTGCGACTTCAACCCCTGGCCCAGCCAGGGATGGCAACGAGGAAGATAGGGGCCTGCCCCACGGCAGCCCAGGACTCTGATAGGTTCCCTCCAGGAAAACCAGCCCTCCTCACAGCCCCTGTGGGGTGCGCTGGCTTCCAGGCACTGTCTGGAGCTATTCCCCAGAGAGGGGGCGCCCTCGCACCACGCCAAGCCTGGAGGTCCTTCCTGCAGGCCAGCCCCCTCGGGGGTCAGCACACTCGCCCTGCCAGCCGCAGCTATACCTACGCAAGCAGGGCACTCCAGGCCTGGGGTCCTGCCGACTTGCGCCGCAGGGCCACCTGACGCCTGCGGGACAGCGGGCGCACACAGGCGGGCATCGGCGCACCAGCGGGGGTGCCCGAGGCTCTTCGGCCCCCCGCGCTGAGATGCTGGCCTGGAGACCGCTGCTGGCTGAGGCGCCGATAGTAGCCGTGCAGGCCCCACAGGGCACGGTCATACACCGCATCAGCCGGGAGCAGGTGGGAGGAGGCCCGGCGCCGGCGCAGGCAGCGAAGCATGGGCGCGAGGGTGCCCTGGTGTGAGGAGGGCCCCAGACTCCTGGTGCCTGGCTGGGTAGCACTCGGTGCCGCAATGGCCACATCTTCCTCCTCGCTCATGCCTACGAGCCCTGCCAACAGCAGGCGTGTGCCCAGAAGCTGGGGCCCGGCCGCGGCAGGCTGCAGGGTGGGCCCCTCATCCACGATGAAGCGGGGGTTGCAGGCAGGGGGCACGGTGCTGGAGCGCCGGCGGCTGGGAACCCGGGCGCCCCCCCCACAGCTCAGGAGGCAGCCCTGGAGCTGTGCGCTGGAGCGGCGCCGCTGTGCCAGTGAGGAGGACGCCTGCCCGGCGGGGGAGCGGCGTCGGGCCTTGCCTGTGGGCAGCCCCACGCCGCTGAGCCGCCGCTGGCCCTCCCCAGGGCCAGGCACCTTCCGCTGGAAGCGTGTCCTAAAGAAGGTCTCCATGGCAGGGGCAGACAGACAGCTGTGGGGCAGAGACCAGGAGCATCAGGGGCTGTGCCAGGCTGGGGCCTGCCCTGCGCCCAGGAGCCCAGCCACAGCCTCTGCCCTTTGAGTGGACAAGGGACACAGGGAGGAAAGGGGAGGGTCCACGGCCTCTGACCTCCATCAACATGGTGTCTGATGGTACCACGGAATCCTCAGGGGGCCCATCTTTACCACGGGGGGAAGCACTAACACGCTCCCCAGTTATACCCTATGCCGCCCCAGGAGTTATGGGGGAAGGGCTTCCGGCTCCCCATGAGGCTCCCCGTCCAGGCACCATACACCACAAAGCCCTGGCCTTTGGCTCCCTAGCCTGAAGCTGATGGAAAAGAAAAAAGGAAGCTGGAAGCCCGCAGTCCTGGGTCCCAGGTTGCAGTTGGCCTCCTCAGACTGAGGGGCCAAGGACAAGCCTTTTCTTTCCCTCTCTTTGGGCCTTTGTTTGGCTACCGACTCAGGGCAGCCCGGGTTTAGGCGTCCCCTCCCAGGATATGGCACAAACTAAGCTATGATAATAAAATGAGGCTCTCTGAAAAGAAATTCAGTCCAGTTATGCCCCTAGACTCTCTCAGGCGCAAGTCGTGGGGTCAGGTTGAGAGGGCACTCGACGCGGAGAGGATGTGACTTAGGGATCAAAGGGCCCTGGGGACCAAGGCCCTCAAGACCAGGGGAGAGCCACCCCAGGCCTCACGCAGAGGCACCCTATATGGGGAGCAATGAGAAGCCCGAGCCAAGAGGAAAGGGCTCTGGCTGTGCATCTCTATCTAGCTCTGAGGGGCTCCGAGAAAGAACTTTCCTGTTCTAGACTGCTCTGTCTTACTGCGCTGCAGAGGCCTAGTACGCATCTCCCTCATCTTCCTCGTGCGGAAGGCCGGATGAGGTCTGCAAACCCTTCCGGCCCAATGCTAGAAGCTCCAATGCTCCACCCAGAGCTCCCTCCTGAGGGAGGCAGGACCCACAGGATGATCCTTCCTCAAACCATCCTCCCTTGACCTGTGCTGAACATGGGCCCAGCTTCCTTTGCAAGCTCATCTACTCCTGGCTGCCCCTTCTTCACAGGCTGCTGGATTCCTGCACCCTCACTTCTGAACGGTGGGGGAAGGGCAGGAAGCCCAGTAGCCTTGGGTAGGGGAAGAGGACAGGAATACCTTCAGAATGCCCAGGGATGCCTGTGCCCCGCCATCGGGTGGTCTCCTGGGCCCTTGCAGCCACAGAGAGGTCTGAGCCACAGTCATGGGACACCTGCCTAGGCCCGACAAGAGAAACACGTCTGCCTGCTGAGGGCCCGGCAAAAGTCAGGCACGGCTGGTGCAAGCCTTGGACAAACAGGGGTCGACGCTAGGCTAGGCTCAAGGACTCAGGCCCGGGCTGTGCGTCTATTGGCTGTTTCTCCCACCGCCCACTCACAGCCCTGTGAGTCTGGGGGAACAACGCCAGGCTAAAGCCCTGGATGGGTGCGGGGGTATTCAGGGAGGGGCACACAGAGCCAAGGTGTGGGGAGGCAGGGCGCGTGGGGAAGCAGGGTTGGAGACTGCCTGTTACAGGCCCCCGCCTCTGCAGGGGACAGGGAGAAGGGCAGGAGTTAAGCTGGGCGGGCAAGAGGACGGGGCGTGGGCAGAGAGCTCCCGGCTTCCTAATGCAATCAGTATCATCACAGCGAACGTTTATTGAGCTCACCAGGTGCCAGGCACTCTGCTAAGCCCTTCACAAACACACGTGTCATTTTATAAGCCAGAGCGAAGCGGAAGAATAGGTCTGAATCCTGCCATGTTCTTGATGGGAAACTGAGGCACAAGGTGGTAACATGCCTGAAGTCCATAGCGAGTCAATGGGGAGCCAGTGATGGAACCCAAGTCTGCGTGAAGGCAAAGCCTGTACCCCAGAGCGGCGGTGGAGAATAGGCTCCTTCCTTTTGGGCTACAGGGCTGGGGCTGAGTGGGGAAGCCCTAATAAGAGCAATAACAGCCCCACTGACAGAAGACCTACAGTGGAACGGCCCTGAGCTAAGTACTTTAATTTACCGTCACACTTGATCCCCAGCACAACTCTGTGAGGCCTGGACAGGTACAGAATGTGGCCCAGGTCACAAGGCCGGTAAGCGGCAGGACCAGGACCCAAACCCAGGGCTGCCTGACTCCAGACTGTTCAGCACCCACGGAGAGAAGCCTGAAGGCCTGGCTGCTCACTGCTGCCTGGGCGCTGACTTGCCAGCGCTCCCCCAGGGTGTCAGCTTTCCCCAGCCGTCTGGTCAGGCCGCCCTGTGACAGCTGCCCAGCCTGGAGGAGATTAGTCACCCGGACACACCGCCTGATGCTAGTGTCACCCAGAAAACAAAAGGCCACAGTCAGTAGCGGGGAGGTGCTGTGGGCACTCTGAACAGCGATGAGGTCTGGGCCCTGCCTGCTGTCCCAGACCCAAACTGACAAGAGGGGCCGGGGGCGGAGGCCGCCTCATGATAGGGCGGCAGCCGACAGGCGCTCCCATGGCGCTCTGGCCCACACGCTGCTGGGCAGCCCCAAGTGCAACCGTCCTGGGGCCTCATCGGCTGTCTGGCAGCACGGTCCCTATGAGTGGGGAGCAAGGCAGGCTAGGCCAGGCCACTGTTGGGTGACCGTCCCCACACGGGCCTCAGTTTCCTTGTTTGTCCAAGGAGGCTGTGAGACTGGCTGAATTGATCTTTTATGAGAAGCTGTCCAGCAAGGCACCCATGCCTCTGTGCTCCCAGTGCCCCCTCCCTCCCAGGCCCCATGCTTCCTGCTCCTCTGGTCTCCATAGAAACCTCTGTCCTCTGGTCAGCAACAGCCTGATACCAGACTTCCGATCTCTGCTGAGGCTTCTTGTAGGTCCAATGAGAAGCCCTGGCTGGCCTCAGGCCTGTTCCAGCCCTTCCCCACAGCACGGCCCTGAGCGGTAGTATTTTCACACGGCGTGCTCTCCCATCTCCATTGTCCCATGCGTTACGTGGGTAGGTCACTGCAGGAGGCCCCACAGCGTTCTGACACCAAGAGCCGAGCACAACGTCTACCCCCCAGCCTTCTCGTGGGGGACCTGAGAGAAGCCTGTCACACCCAAAGGGGACAGGATGGGAAAGGACTCAAAGGCTCCATGAACCTCCAGCTGGCTGCTGAGAGCCTAGGGAGGGAGGACAAAGGATGCTACAGGAGAGACGCCCATGGTGGCATCGGCCATGTGACCTGGATGAACAGCCCCCAGTGTGTCTACAGGCACCTGCCAGGGGATGAGCAGGCATGTGTGCCCTAGCTTCGCTGGCTACTGGCTAGAAAGAACCAGACTCCCTACCTCCCAGCCCAGACTCTCGAATACCCTATGTTAGTCTCAAGTGGAAAAGCCCAAGGGCTTTGGAATCCTAATCTGCCATTGCTTTCCCGGCCATGGATCAACTAGCCTTTCTGACCCTCAACTTTCTCCTCTGCAAAATGGGGGTACCAACCTAGTTCCGAAGGCTGGTGTAAGGGAGGTTCCGATAAAGTACCTGGTGATACCTGGCAGAGGGCAGGGCCTACACCGGCAGCAGACACAAGGGCCTGTGGATCATGCCACTCCTGGGGTTTGTCTCTGCCCGTGGCCAAAGTGGAAACCCAGAAAGGGAAGTAGGGGAACCCAGGGTGGTCACCACCCACCACATGAAGAATAGAGCCTGACAGCCAGAGTCACCTGGGGATCTGCTCAGCTGTGACATGTCCTCTGCCCCTTGCACCAGGCCCGGCCCCCAGAGGTGCTCACACAGGATACCCCGAGGGATGCGGCTGGGGTTCTCACTCCCTCAGGCTCCTCCCCTCAGGGAAGGCTGGGAATGGCGCACAATGGCCCCATTTCCAGCAGCCCCAGAGCAAGGGCCTGGAGTGGCCTCCCCAGGGGGATACTGGTCAGAAGCCACCTCTGGCTGCTCTGCTCCCACAGCCCGAAGGTCAGAGGGAAGGAGGTGGGGACAGTGGGAAGGGAGCGCAGCCTGGAGCCTGCTGAGACAGGGTCTCCCTCTCTGAAGGTCTTTACTTGCTGAGAGGAGCCTGCTCGCAACAAAACAAAACAAAACAAAAATACACAGCAGGGAGCAGGTGGGCCAGCCCTGCACAGGGCAGCAGGCAGGCCGTAATGTTTACCTCCACAGGGTCCGGTGGGCGCAGGAGCCCAGCCCACCCTTTCCTTTCCCTTCCCTTCCCTCCCCTTTTCCGTCAGCTTCAGAGCCTCATCCAGGAGTGGTGGTGCGTGGACCCACCCAGATCCCTTCCTCCCCAGACCCACCCTGACAGATACAGGAAGGAGGAAGCAGAAGGCTAGGAAGGGTTGGGGAGGAGGGATGGGGAGGAGTCCCCTTTGACCTGATCTAGAAGGCAGGGTGGCAGGCACGAGGTGGCCGAGCGGGTGGGGCCCTGGGGTCCCTTGGGCAGGCGAGCCCCAGCTCTGGCTCCAGCTCCAGGCTGCTGGCCTCTGGCTGAGCAAGTCCTAGTTTGGAGAGCCAGCGCTGTGGCTGCTGCTCTGCCCCCTCCCCCTCGCCACCCTCCTCCCCCCTGCCTGAGCAGCCGTTATGAAAATAACCCCATTGGTAACCAACTGCACTTCCTCTCCCAGCGGTGGCTCCAGGCCCTGCAGCAAGCAGGCGGCCGGTGGGCGGGCGGGCACACACATATCAGTCCTGCCTCCTGGCTTCTCTTCCCAAAGCTCCCAGAGCCAGGCTGAGCAATAGCCCATCGGCCTCCCCTCCACCTGGCACCCGGCAGAGCACACACAGCCCCTGCCTTAGCTCCTGGAGGTTTGGGGAAGCAGAAGTGGGGGGTGGGTCGTGCCCCCTCTGGCCACCGTATGTCCTCTCGTACCCACTGGATAGGTGTTCTGGGGTCTGGAGCAAGCATATGAGACAGCTAATCACTGGTGCCCATCAGAATAACCACAAAAACATATGCGTCGAGGCTTTCACAACTTACAAAGCATGTTTTCATAAGCATTATCAGACAGGACGCTTATGATTCTCCCGCGCGGGGGGCATTATGATCCCAGCTAAATCAACAGGGCCACCTGAGGCTCCCGGAGGCCCAGGACTGTCCGAGCTCAGAAGTGGCTAACCTGGGGCTGATCAACCCAGGTCTCCCGGCCCTGCCAAGGGGGCCTGCCAGAGCTGCCCTGCTCATGTCCCGGAGAGGCCAGCCCATGTCACACTCACACTGTCCAGAATGCCACCCCTCTCCAGCTTACACTCCTGGCTCTCTAGGGTCGAGAGTGGCAGCCCTCACACGTCCACCACCCCTTGACACTCTTTAAAATTACTGACGATCCCCAAAAGATTTTGTTTACGGGGGTTAGAGCTACTGCTCTTTACCGTATTAGTAATTAAAACTGAGGGGGCGCCTGGGTGGCTCAGTTGTTAAGAAGCTGCCTTCTGCCTTGTCTCAGGTCAGGATGGAGCCCCCATCGGGCTCCCTGCTCAGTGGGAAGCCTACTTCTCCCTCTCCCACTCCCTGTTTGTGCTCCTGTTCTCGCTGTCTCTCTGTCAAATAAATAAATAAAATAAAAAGAAATTAAAACAGAGAGATTTAAAATATATGGACTCATCTAAAAACAATAAACTCCTGGGTACCTCAGTCTGTTAAGTGCCTGCCTTTGGGTCAGGTCATGATTGCAAGGTCCTGGGATCGTGCCTCCTGTCGGGTTCCCTGCTCAGCGGGGAGCCTGCTTCTCCCTGTCCCCCTGCTTGTGTTCTCTCTGTGTGCTTCTCTCTCAAATAACTAAATAAAATCTTAAAACAAAAATAAAAACAAAATCAAAACCCCCCAATAAGCTCATTATGTGTTAACATAAATAACACATACTTTTCTTTTAAAACACAAACTGTATTTTCTTAAAAAAAAAAATAGCTAGAGGAGTGTCATTGTTTTAATTTTTGCAAATCTCTTTAATTTCTGGTTTAATAGAAAACAGCTGGATTCCCCAACTGCCTCTGCAGCCAGTCTGTTGTGATACGTTTCAGTAGAGCATGTGAAGAAAATTCTGCCTCCCTCTGACATGTCATTAGAAGATAAGTATTTTTTTTTTTAAAGATTTTATTTATTTATTTGACAGAGAGAGTTCACAGTAGACAGATAGGCAGGCAGAGAGAGAGAGAGGGAAGCAGGCTCCCTGCTGAGCAGAGATCCCGATGCGGGACTCGATCCCAGGATACTGAGATCATGACCTGAGCCGAAGGCAGCGGCTTAACCCACTGAGCCACCCAGGCGCCCAGAAGATAAGTATTTTAATGGGCTTTTCAGGCAGTGATGGATGTTCTTCTTTGCCACTATATCACAATATGACAAGTGGTCGTTTCTTAAAGGTTAGTGGCTATGTGGAGTCTGAAACTGTATCAATGAACTTTTTTTTTTTTTTTTAAGATTTTATCTATTCATTTGACAGACAGAGATCACAAGTAGGCAGAGAGGCAGGCAGAGAGAGAGGAAGGGAAGCAGGCTCCCTACTGAGCAGAGAGCCTGATACGGGGCTCCATCCCAGGACCCTGAGATCATGACCTGGGCTGAAGGCAGAGGCTTTAACCCACTGAGCCACCCAGGCGCCCCATCAATGAGCTTTTCACTCTTGTATTCTGAATTCTGTAACATGGAGCATTGGAAAATATATTTTAGTGAGTTATGCAGATCTGCCAAATGTTGACACATTTCCTTATACAAAATCAAGAACTCACACTTGCTAACATCACCACTGGTCTCCTCAGAAAAGTCCTTAAAGTCCTGGGAAACTGTCAGGCCCTAGACAGTGGATACAAGGTTTCTAAAATTCTAGTTTTTGTTTTTCTAAGGCTCAAAGTTTACCATTAGCAACAAATACTGATACTGGTTTTGAAGTGGCAAGCTCACTTCATTCATTTCTGAGAATATGTCTGCCAGATACCCAAGTCTGAAGACTTCTGTCTGTCAGGTGTTCTTTCATGTTAAAATGGTATTCCTTAAAACACGTTAACTTGCACAGCTTGCAACTCAGCTACAAAGCTGCTTTTCAAGGGGCGCCTGGGTGGCTCAGTGGGTTAAAGCCTCTGCCTTTGGCTCAGGTCACGATCACCCAGGTCACGATCACCTGGGATTGAGGCCCGCATTGGCTCTCTGCTCAGCAGGGAGCCTGCTTCCCCCTCTCTCTGCCTGCCTCTCTGCCTACTTGTGATCTCTGTCAAATAAATTAAAAAAAAAAAAAAAAATCTTAAAAAAACCCCAAACCTGCTTTTCAAGACAACCGTCACAGTCCGGATTGCAGCAAAACTGCCTCCTCCACACAGAATATGTGGAAAGAGGTAGACTCGAGGATTTGGACTTTGTAAAGTTAATACTTTTTGTTGCATCTTGCTGTCGTGAGCGGGAGGCATACAACGGCTTCCAGTCTACGTTGGGGCCACTGCCTCGGTTTGTGCCCAAGTTCCAAGCTGTTTCACTCCACCCTTGCCTCTGAGGCGTGGGTACGACTGTTAACGTGGTGAAAAGGGCATGAGCCAGGGTAGCTCTGAAAGTACAATTCTGCAAATAGTGTTGATAGCTCCAACCCTCTGCAAGGGTCGAGGGCACCCCCAGGACTTTGGGAACCACTAGTTCAGAAGGAACTCCAAATCCTCTGGCCTGGCAAATGTGGTTTCCGTGCGGCAGTAACTCAGCCTCCTATGCTGACAAAAACCGGGTTCTAACCCAGCCATCCTCTCCTCTGTCCTGCACTCTGGCCGCGCACAGCCCACCTTCTGCCTGGAATACCGGCCCCTTCCCCCCTGCTCACAGCTGCCCAGCCAAGAAGATACCACTCCCACCGGTCACCTCACACTAATTATTCGGCTTCTTCTCGGTCTCTGGACCCCTGGAGCCCTCATTCTTTCAAATCCATATGCCTTGTTTCTCTCCCAACTCCACTGGCCACCAGGCCACAAGCTGCTGGGGGCCAGGGCCCAGGGGCTGTATGTTGTCAGGGGTGGGGTGGGGGGCCCTGGAGAGCACAGCGCCTGGCAGGGAGTCCAGTGTTTACCACTGATCGGCTCAGGAGGAAGGAAAAGGGAATTCCGTGGGGGAGGGGCGAGAGCCATGAGGGAAGAAAAGGGCTTCCTCTGCCTCAGGTACCGCACCCAAGGGCTGACCACAAGGCCCAGGCCGGCCCAGGCCACTTCTCTTTGTTGGGCACAAGGGGATGGCAACAGCCTTTGTTCCAGCAGCTATCTTCCTCTCCTCTCCAGAGGACCCGAAGAGTGACCAGCAGAGACCCCTGTCAGGGCTGGGTGCCACTGCCCACTCCCGCTCTCCATGGCTTTCCTTATGAAGCCTGGACAGCGGGACATGGCAACATGAGGGTTGTGGGCAAGGAGGGGAGAGGAAGGGTGACTCAGATGCTTGGGGGCTGGGGCCAAGCCCCTGGTCTGAGCTCCTTGGTGTCCCGAGTCCCTGTCTCATGGTCTGGCTCCTGCAAAGCCTGGGAGAAATGTCTGTGGAATGACAGGCTCATTCCTTTAGGGTCTCCCCTTCAAGCCATCCTGCCACCGGCACCACAGGTCGTTCCAGAGCGCCCGCCGACCCAACTGGCCTTCCAGTGTCCGGTGAGCACAACGCAAAGCCCTTGGCCTGGACACAACTGGCCTCTCCTCTTCCGTACTTTCTTACATTTTATTTGACAGACACATAACATGCTTTGTGCCAGGCACTGTTCTAAGCATTTTACAAATTTAAACTCATTGAACCTCATTAAAATTAGTAGTAGCATTATCCCCATTTTATAGGTGAGGAAACTAAGGAACAAAGAGATTAAATAACTTGCCTGTGGCCATACAGCTAGGAAGTGGCAGAGCTGGGGTTCCAGCCCAGGAGTCTGCTCTAGGTCCATGCTTCAAACCCCTCACTCCCCACCTCTGGAAGGGGTTCTCTGTGCTTGGCCTCTGGCACCCAGTAGTCTATCTGAAACGCCATTCCCATCTTGTGCTTAGTGACCTCTCTCATCTTCTTCTTCTTGTCTTTTCAGATTTGGCTCAGACACTGGCTCTGCTGGAAAGTTCCTCCCAGCCCCCTCTCCCGGGGGGGCGGGGTGGTGAGCTGCTCCCACGCTTGGGCCCTCTCTCTGTTATTCTCAGCCATTAGCACTAGTTTGCAAGCCTGTATCCCACACCAGACTGTGGGCCCCTGGAGACCAGGAACTGCCTGTAATTGCATCCCCAGGGTCTAGAAGTGCCGGACGAGGACCGAAGAGTGAATGGAGGAAAAAGTAAATGGTCCAGGCTCTGCTGCCTGGATGAAACTGAGAGCACAGAGCTTCAGGGCACACCGACCCAGAGGCTGGCCAGCTCCCGAGGCCTTCCCGCCGGCACTGGAGGGACAAGTTGCTGGTTTCGGCTGCGCTCTTGTGTCTCAGAGGCACACACTGAAACTGATCCCTGACGGGGTTGCCCATATCTCTTAGTGTCTCCCAACACCCTGCTGGCCCCCAGGTCCTTCTTCCCTCGTGGCTGTGGCTGAGACCTCTTGTTGCCTTCTCCTGTAACTGCAGCAGGCTCCCATTCCCCATCTGCTTGGAGCAGCATGCACCATCATCCCTCATTCAAAATTTAACTCCCGGGGCGCCTGGGTAGCTCAATGGTTTAAGGCTTCTGCCTTCAGCTCAGGTTATGATCCAAGGTCCTGGGATGAGCCCTGCATGGGGCTCTCTTCTCAGCGGGGAGCCTGCTTCTCCTCTTTCTCTCTCTGTCTGCCTCTCCACCTACTTGTGATCTCTGTCTGTCAAATAAATAAAATAAAAATCTTAAAAAAAAAAAAAAATTTAACTCCCTTTCTGAGCTTTCTGTCCATGTTGCTCCCTCCTCCATCCCCTAGATCTTCTCAGAATCAGCTGTCAACCCCTCCCCTACGACTCCCCAGCCCTGCCTCCATGCACCACTCACAGGACCTTTTCCTGCCTTCGAGGCAGACACTGTGCCTAAAATCTCTTGGAGAAGTTGCAGGAGACAAAGAGCTTTTGCAAGGATGTGGACCCAAAGGTCCAGAGGGGTTCCATCTCTGACCAGCTACAGGACCTCGTCAGGTCTCTCACCCTGAGCCTCGATTTCCTCACCTGAGGGAGGTTAACACCTCCCTGTCTTGCTCACGGGAGCTGGAAAGTTTGTTCATGGAAACCCATTCCTCAGTTGACCAAAACTTTCAAGACAGGAAATTAACTCCAGAGGCCTAAACATTAGGACAGCCACTCTGGAGCGCAGCTTGACAATGGCTGTCTAGAGGGAAAATACACCACCGTGTCACCAAGCACCAGCGGCCCGAACACACGAGGAGCTGTGGACTGGAACAGTCCCTGAAGGACTGCTTCCAGGGCAAAGACCCCGCCTGCGCCCGGACTTCCATCAGCAGGGTACTGGGCAAACAGGCTGTCTGACAGTTTCAGAAAGGATTAGTACACTGCAGCCCAAATGGGCACACCAGAGCTGAGGTCTCAAGACACCTAAATCTCCACAATGATATGGAGGAAAAAACCCTTAATTCCGAATAGGTACAGCATGCCATTTAAATCCAGTGCAGAGGGGCGCCTGGGTGGCTCAGTGGGTTAAGCCGCTGCCTTCGGCTCAGGTCATGATCTCAGGGTCCTGGGATCGAGTCCTGCATCGGGCTCTCTGTTCAGCAGGGAGCCTGCTTCCTCCTCTCTCTCTCTCTGCCTGCCTCTCTGCCTACTTGTGATCTCTCTCTGTCAAATAAATAAATAAAATCTTTAAAAAAAAAAAAAATAAATCCAGTGCAGAACCACACAGAACAGTACTACCTGTTGCTACAGACAGACACACCTATGTAGGAAACATTTTTTAAAAGGCCTGAGAATACAAACACCAAAACACAGGATTGCGGTTTCCTCTGGGGAGGGACACATGGGGCCTCTACCTCCATCTAAAGCAGATACAGCACAACGGTAAGATTTGACCGAAGCGGTGGGTGTTTCATGATTCTGTACGCTTTTCTAATTGTAAAATATTTTGTGGTTTTTAAAAGATTTTTAAAATAACTCTTTAAAAATGCCCTTCCCAGCCCCCGAGGGAGAACGGCTCCCTGGGGTTGCTCTGCATCTTCCGAGGATGGGTTTCAGCAGCGGCATGGAACCCCAACTGTGTTCCTTACACTGTCTCATAGTAAGAACCCCGTGTCTGTGAGGCCGGAAGGTCTCCCCCCAAAGGATGCCTTCCAGAGTGGGGGTGAGCGGGTGGCAGGTTGTGTCAGTGGGGTGTCTGTGTGGGCTGGGGAGCAGGAACCAGCTTGCTCCCTTTCACAACCGCCCCCGCCTTAGTAAAATGTCAGCAAGCTGGGGAAGGGGGGGCGGAGAGCCAGGCAAGCTGTTAACCCGCGAGATGCTGATGCTGGGGCGTGGGCGGCGCAGGCCCGGTCTCCCAGACAGCTATTTTGGCATGTGCTGAGATCGGGCTCAGCCCTGGCAGGGGAGAGGCCTCTACGTGGGAGCTCTGGACTGGCGCTCTGCCAGGAGCAAGGGGGAGGAGGTCTTTGAAAGGGAGGGAGAGGGTTCTGGGGCCCTTCCTCTCTCTTCAGACCTCTCACTGTGAGGCGCTGAGTACAAGTGAGGCCCAGTGCACTGTGCTCTCCTCCCCAGCACCTCTCCCCAGGCCACAGGCCACAGGCCACCTGTGACCTCAGGGTGATATCAAGGGTTCCTTTGCACATGTCTCGAGTCTTCTGCAACCTGTGCTTTGAAAGCAAAACAAAAGATCACAGACTTGCCCCTCTACTCCACACCCAGCCGGGGAGCCCAGGACAACCCGCTCCCAACCCATTCTTCCTCATTCTCTCGTAGTCCCATTCCCAAGGGTCCCCCCTAGCCCACCCTTGCTCCCCCTGCAGATGGGATCCTGGTGGCAGTTCTCTCTTGGGGTCCAGGAGCAGGACGTCTCATGGGTCTTCACTCCCACACAAGACACAAATCTCTTCATCTCACAGAGCACTCAAGCCCCTTTTTGGGCTCTACCAGTTTGGGCCTGGGAAACTAAAACAGAAGAAAAGGGTGCTAGTAAGTAGGACGGCCTGTGTTCTGAAAAGATCCAGTGGGAGCTGCGTGATTCCCAGGCCAGGCCTCTGACCTCTTTGAGCCTTTGTTCCTCATCTGTAAAATGGGAATAAAACCAACTACGAGATTGTTCTAAGGAGTACATGAAAACAACTGTTAACTGGCAGACGAAGATGAGCTTGCACATGACATGCCTGGATGCAGGGGAGTGTGGGGGAGGGCGGGAGTGGTTGTGCCCCCCTCCTCTCCCTGGGCCACAGAGTCCCTGGTCTCACTCAAACCTGCTCTCCACCACCTGACTGGGTCCCTTGTGTCTCAGCTGAGGAAGGGGGCAAAAAGGAAAGAGGGCAGATGGGTAGCTAGTTCCTCGAGGTCGCCTGGTCACTGCTCTGGCCTACTCTTCCCCACACGAAACTACCTTCCAAGGCTGCCAGCCCTGACTAGAGTGCCAGGCAGGTCCCATGCCGAGAACTCTGGGGGTGCCCTAAGGGTATCAAGGCCTCCACAAAGGAAACAGAGAAAGCAGTCCAGGGGAGCAAGAAATGAGTGCTTGGCACCACCTACTCATCTCACCCAGGAACAAGGGCCGCTGCTAAGCCTAGACACAGGTGCGACAGCTTCCCCTTCTTACCCACGCTGTCTCCTGTGATGACTTTGAGAACTACTCAGGTGGCGGCAGCAGCCATCAGAAGGAGAGGCAGAGGGGGCAGGGAGGAGGACAGGTGGAGGTGGGGTGGAATGTGCTGGATGGGGAGGATTCCTCGGAACACAAGGAAGGCTGTGGGGTCCTAAGATGTGGTACAAACTGACCTAATACTGGAATCAGGGGACTGGTGCTGGTGTCCCAGATAACCCCTAGCTGGCTGTGAGACCTTGGCCCAGTCAGGGCCACATCACTGGGCCTCAATGTTTAGGGCAGGGAAGGGGCTGGGCCAGGTGCTGTGGAGGGCTCCCAAAGGGCTTGCCTTCTGCCTCCTTCTGACCGGCTCTGTCCTGGCAGGTGGGGTATCAGGTAACCGGCCGGTGGGCGGTGGCTGTGGGTCCACCCACAGCAGGTGTTTGGTACAAGTGGACTGGCTCCAGGAAGAATCTCCCCTTCCACCTCCCTCTCCACAATGGTAGCTGTCGCCCCCCTGTGTCACTCTAGCAATACTGCAAGGACAAGTTGCCCATCAGCTTCTGGACCTTGAAACTCTCTCTAGCCTTTGCAGGGATATAGGGACCCGACCTCTGCTTCTCCTGGAGCCCAGCACAGGCCAAGTCTCAGAGCCAGTGTGCCCACTCCCTTCTTCTCTGCTTGGGGGGAATGACTGGTAAATTCTGGAGAGGGCTCCAGGAAGCCGAGGAAGGATGGTCTGATTCTCTTTCCCCTACCTCCCGCTGCCCAGGGCCAAGGCTTTCTGACGAGGGTCACTCAGTCCTTCTTCCATCCTTGCCTGGGAGGACACCATTCTCCTGCTCTCTTTGGGAGCTGGGGAGGCTCCACATCCTGAGATCTGACCTTTTCCGAGTATGACACAGACAGAAATTGATAAGAGTTGCCCATCCCCTCCCCTGACTTATGAGCCAGAGCCTCAGGCGGGTGTGTGGCAGCAAAGGAAGATAGAGAGAGAGAGTGAGAGAGAGAGAGACCCATTCCAGTTCCTGACCTCCGCCAGCTCCATGCTCGCACATGACATTACCGGTGGGGGTGGGGGCATGCACAGCAGAATGGGGTAAACTGACACACAGCTCAGCAACCGGGGTCACTTTTTCTTCTCCAGCTGGCAGGAACCCAGGGACTCTGACTTGCATCTGGGCCACTCCCAGTATTAGCCTGAGTAGGACAAACCACTCAAAGAGGCCCCTTTGCTCCCAGACATCCTGGCACCACGGACAGGGGTTTTTGCTCTGCAAGAGGCATCCCTCAATACGTACCGCCCAACCACTGCAGAAACCAACCCAAACTTCAGCTCAGGCAGCCCAGCGGACACCCTCTACTGGTCTGGACTTCAAGCCCCGGCTCACTTGGGGCCATGCGGCATCACCTCTCAATGGGACCTATTGTCTCAAACTTGTTCCACAGGTACATTTCATGCCCTCTGGGAACTAAGGACTTTGAGCACTAAGGAAGGGCAGGGGTGGCAGAGCCAATGCTCAGGCTCCCAGGGGCTCTGGAGGCCCAGGCTCCTTATGTCTGGGTGTGTGAAGCGCCAAGTAATTTCTGATGCCCCTGAGGTGCAAAACCAGTTAATCCACAGGCTGTGCGACCTGCCCAGGGTCAGGCTGCTGGGACCCAGCCAGGGGCTAAGCATGAGTCCTCTCTCTAGGTGTGCCCTGGAAGAGCAGGAGGGGACAGGAGTCAATTTGCCTCCCATTTGTGACTGACTACCCCCTAGGCCAATAGGATCTGAAGGATAAGGACAGAGGAAAACCCATTTGTCCTGGGATTAGGGCAGGGCCTATACGGACTCTTCCAGGAGGGGCTGATGGTTCCCAGCAAGGATCCATGAGGTGGAACTGGGCTGGATCATAGCCAAGCTTTTTGTCTTGCTATGCTAAAAGAGAAGAGATTCTTACCGCTCCCCAGATTCCAAGAGGGTGAAACCAGTTGTGGGGGTCTGAGATGCGCTTTAAGGAAAAACCTGACAAAGAGGCTGCCATTCAGAGACTGTTCTACCTGCCTAGCTCGGGGATGGCAAACGCGCGGCCTGGGTACCACCACTGCCCCTCCCAAGCCCACAGCAGAGTGCTGATTATAGAACTCAACCACCAAGCCAAGACGGAATACAGCAGCCACCGCCAATCTATTTGTTATCTTTGGTCCTCCCTTCTAGCCACTGTCAATTCACTTATCAGGTCCCTCAGCCCCAAGGTGTGAGGAAGGCCTAAATGCAGAGGGTAGAAGCCCAAGGAGAAGCAAAAGCCTGGTTAAGGATGAACATGGAGCCTGAGGAAAAGATGGAGGTGAGGGGCTGGCTTCAGCTAGGGCACTGGGGACTTTCACCTGAAAATGGAAACCAGCAAAGGTGGCTGGATGAGATAAAAAACATTCAAGCCGCCAGGCCCAAAACAAGTGTACTATTCCAAATGTCTGCCCTTCCCTACAACCCAAGCAAGGCGGAGGAGGTCAGCCCCAGTGGGCATCTGAGTCTCTTGAGCTCCCAGGCCTGTCAGTAGAGTCTTCTCTCACTGCCCTCTCCCTGGCTATGGGGTCTCCAAATATATTCATTTCTGAATGCCCCACTGCCCAGCACAGCTACTACACAGAGACACTTCTTACTTCCAGATCACTGTTTGATTTTCTTCTCATTAAGCACCTATCAGATCACTTACCATCCCCAGAGTGATGTCATACTTTGGTCCTCAAACCCAGGAGCATATTAGAAACACTTGTGAAGCTTAAAAACAACAACAACAACAACAAAAAACCCCGTCCAGGCCCCATCTCCAGCACTGATGAGTTAGGCATGCTAAGGATACGATCTAGAAATCTGAATTTCCTAAAGCTCCCTAGGTCATTGTGATGTTCTGTTCAGGAACCTGGTCTAGAGAAAGGGTTTTGGACTGCAGTTCAAACTATCGCTCCTTTTTCCTTGCTGTGTGATTCTGGGCAAACCACTTATGTCTTTGAGCCTGTGTTTTTCCTTATCCATAAAAATGGAAAAGTCCCACCTCTCCTGCTTGGAGAATTACGTAAAGGTATTTGTTGGTTCTCTTGCTTCTTGTTCTTTCCCCCCTGAACGTGCCTGAGGTTCACCCCACCTGCACTAACCTGTGCCCTTCAGGAGGGGCACAGCTACAGGTCACAAGAGCCCGACACTTGGTACCCTGTGGGCAGGGACAGGAAGCCTCTGGCGGAGCCCCTCCCTCCCCTCCGGAGCCTGTGAACACTGGAGGCTACATCCTGCAGGGCTGGGTGTAAACTGCTCCATCTTGTAGGGCTGTGGGTGACAGAATGAGGTACTGGAAGCCTTGTACCCTGCCCCATTTTATATGGCACCGAAGCTTGTGTGGCTTCACAAGAGCCCACAGAGCTCCATCTGGCAGTGTGAGAATCCTGATCTCTGGGTGTGCTTGGTGACACAGACACAAAGAACAGGGCCCTGGCCACGGTAAGGCTGGCAGAGGGCACAGGTCAGCATTACAGGTTTGCCAAGCCGCACAGCAGGAGAAAACTGCCCATGTTATTGGTGGGTAAAGTCTACCCTGGGAAGGGTCAGGGCAAAGCTCGAGGAGGGGGTGTGCAGAATGCCACAAAGCCAGGGCAACTGAAGAAAAGTGAGAGGGAGGCTTTGGGCAGGCTCCAAATGGTCAGAGTCCAGCCTGAGTTGGCTCTGGGGTCCTTAGCTGATTGGCTGCAAGCTCCCTGGCCAATGAGAAGGGCAGGGGTCAGTCAGGAAAAAGCCCAAGGAACCAGGTGGGGTCCTCCTGGGGCTCCACCTACCCTCACCTTACACCAGGGCTGCATGGCAGGAAGGACTCCCAGCCAACGCGGGCACACATGCCATGAACTGCCTGCCTTCCACCTTTCCACACCCTCCCCCAGTTCCTCACCAGAGTCCTGGTCAACCCCGTCCCAGGCACAAGACAGTGACATTTGGTGTGCCGGAGGAGGAGGAGGCAGCACGGAGCCTGAAGAGCCACAGCGCAGATTTCAGACTGCTGCCCACCCCATCCTTCACCCAGCAAGAGCGGGATGGGGGTAGGGAGAGCAATGCCTACCGCCTGGCAAAGGTAGAGGGTAGGGTCTCTCCACTAATTAAGAGCAATATAGAACAGGTGGCCAAGCACCCTCAACCTCAACGAGAGGCTTACAGTGATGAGCAATTAGCTCAGTTGCCAGTGTTCTGGGACAGCCGGTATCAACAGAGGCCATGTTCTGCAGATGCCGTGCAGTGGCGGTAGGCAAACCGCCCCACCGAGGCGCAGGGGTTGGGGGCGGCCGTGACACCTTCCCCACCTCACTGCTGCCAGGGGGCTCAGAGGAGGCCCTGTTCTCTCAGTGCCCAGAACGGGCGAGCGGCCAGTCAGGGGGGACCCTACCTGCTGGTCCTACCCCGCAGGCAAGTTGGAAGCAGACCCTGCCTTGGTACCACAGAGGAGGCGCGCTAAGCCGCGGGTGTCAGCGAATGACTCCCACCCGGTGCCAGTGCCGGGACTCTAGGAGCTGACCCCGACGCGGAGCCAAGCCAACTCAGCCCATCCGGCCGGCGCCGGGCGGAGACCTCCCCTCGCTGTCAGTCCGGAGACGGCTCCTCCTGGAGCCCGGCGCGGTGTCCGACCGGTGCCGCGGTGCCCACCCCGCTGCCGCCGCGCTCACCTGTGCCCGAAGAGACGCAGCCCGGGGAAGCGCCGCTTGTTGAGGCGGCGCGGCGCCTTGTCCGGCTCGGGACCCGCGTCGTGCTCGGAGCCACTGGACGAGGCGGAGGCCGACTCCGAGTCGCTGCTCCGGGCCTCGGGGCTGCCGTCCCGCGGCTCCATCCGGCCCTAGCCCCGGCCGGCGGCGGGCCCGCGGGAGACGCCCATGCCGGGCCGGCGGCCGGGGCTTAGCACGCCGGCTCCGCGCCGCCTGCCGCGACCATGGCGCGCCCTCGCTCCGCCCGCCCCGCGCCGCGCGCCCCCGCGCCCCACGCCCAGGTGCCGGGGAAGCGGCCGCCGCCGCTCCAGGAAGTGCCGCCAGCCGCGGCCGCAGGACCCCGCATAGCTGGCCGGGCCGCTGCCTGCCCGCCGCCGAGCACGCCCCCTCGGCTGCGCAGCGGCACCGGCTCGCGGCGCCCTCTGCCGGCCGCCGGCCGCGCCGCCACCCGCCTCGGCGGCCAGGAGAGGGAGGAGCCCGGGAAGGGCGGGACCCTGTAGGTCCCGCCTCCCCACCCCTAGGCTGGTCCCCCTGGATCCCACAGTATTTCCTGGGGTCTCACACGCGGGCAATGAGCACACCCAGGCACACACGATCTTTTCCTCCTCTCAGCCCCGCCCTGAACAACCTACACGCTCACGAGTGAACCCCTGACGGAGCAGCTGTCACCACCACTCTGCCCCAGTCACACCGGTGCTGATAACTCTCTTGCACACCCCATGCCTGCTCACAACCACTCATACAGTCTCCGCCCTTACCCCCTTGGCTCTCCCAAATCACACCCCCAGGAACATAAGTCATACAGTGTTCCCCGTACACGCAGAACACACACGCCTCTCACACACACTTCTGCTCACTCATTACTTAAACTAAGAACACGTCTCACCCCGGCATCACACTCAGACATATACGTACCAGGACCAAAGTCACTTAGTGACCCTAGCACACGCCAACAGAGAACATACACGGTTCTCATACAAATTCATCTCCTCAGCTGTTCACAGTTGTTTCCAACCCTTTTGGACACGCCTAACACAATCGTTGTTTTCCCACAACAATATACAATAAATCCTCTCCATCTCTTACACTATGGGAGTCACCGGCATGCCTCTTACACACTCATACAGATGCACACAGAAGGACCACACTCTCATTCACCAAGATAGACACCCACAGGAAACATACACATCTTTCTCCTGCTCACAGGATCCCCCCCTCCCCCGCCACCCCAGGAGAACAGTTATGGTGGCCACGTCCCTCTTGTACATGTACCATACACCCAGAAACATGCCTCGAGGATGCGCGCACACACACACACACACACACACACACAGCTCCACAGGCAGCAGAGGTCATCAACCTCTGGAGATGAGGAACGCAGTTGGAACCAGAGGAGTCCCCTGGGGGTGGCACAGCCAGGACACGTGCTGGGAACCAGCAGCTGGGCAGCTTCTGACAGCCCCTGCCAGGCTGACCAACAGAGGCCAGGAACCTGGAGAACATGGTCCTCTTCCTCCCAAACTCTGCCACCCTGATGCCCACATCAGTTGCCCGCTGTTTCTGTTAGCTCTCCTCTCTGCAAAGCCACATCCTGTGTCACCTTCACTTTCACCCTCTCCAATGGGCTTCGTGGCAGCCCATTTTCCAGCCTTACCCAGCCACATATAACCAATGCTCAGGGCTGTGACCTATGGGCATGCCTGTGGTTTTGAGAAATAGCCGGTACCCAGAAGCTCAGAACTTTCTCCCAGCGTCCTTCAAGATTCCTGTGGGCCTGGAGAAGGTCTGACCTGGGAGGTCGGCACAGCCTTCCAGCTAGCAGAGGTGCCCGGTGGGGGGACCAGGAGGAGGGCACTGAAATCCCCAAGTGGGCCTGACGCTTTCCTTCTGGGGTGCACGGGTCCCTCTGAGGAAGTTTCCCAATGGTTCTGACACCAAGCTCCGAGGGAGGAGACCAGAGAGGCAGCTGGAGACCCCACTGAGTTTGCTTACACAGCCTTACAATGCCCAAAACCACACTCCCGCGGGAGGCTCTTCTTCCCAGCCCCTCTGCTGTTAGCTCCCTCAACAACCCAGCCTCCAGCACACGGTCCCCCAACAACTCAAACATCAGAAATCTCCTCACCCTGTCAAGAGCCCCTTTGCCCTTTTCTGAGCCTCTGCAGAGCTGCTGGACTATAGGTGGGCAAGCTCACGTTTTCCACCACCCCCAACCGAGAGAAAAGAGGATTCAGAGAGGGCCAGAGGTCCCGCTGCCCATTCCTGGGCCACCTCGAGTACCTACTGTGTCCGGGGGGCCTCGGCTGGGATCTGTGGCACGTCCCAGGAGCGGTAGCGCCACATCTGCCTCAGTGCCCCTGGCTTTTCCCCTTCTTCTGTCCCCAGCGCCTCCGCGGGGCCCAGAGCTGTGGCCTCATCGCAGCCTCCCCCGGTACTGTGACCAGCCCCCAGTACGCTCATCCTGCCCGGCGACTCTCTTCCTCTTTCGGCACTTCCTGACCGGGGGGCCCTGCAAGAGGCCGGCCGGCCTGCCGGCTGCCCCAGAAGAGGACCAAGGCCTCGTAGGCGCCTTCCGCTGGCTGGGGCAGGAGGCTGGCTGGGAAGAGGAGCTGCATGGGAGGGCTGGAGGCAGGTGAGGACAAGCCCAGCCCAGCAGCCAGGAGACAGCCCGAGTCAGAGGCTGCCCGTCAGCCGCCAGGCTTGCCTGGGCTGGAATCTGAACCTCAAGCTTCAGTCCAGCCTTCCTCTCCATTCAGACTCTCTGTGCTCTTCCCCTCTTGTTCCTGCTATGATCTCCCGCTTCATCACAACTATGAGGGTAAACGGGCGGGCAGTGGACAGCCCCCACACTCCTCTCTCTCCTTCACACCTCTGTGAGCATCACACCATATAACGCAGGGCCGGGCTCGTGGGACAGCGGCGGAGTGGAAGGAGTAACCAGAACAGAGCCAGAAGATGTGGGCTCCTGTCCTGTTTCTGCCACTTACTGGATCAGGTCAGCGAGGGTTACTTCTCTGAGTCATCTTCAACCCAATAAAGTAGGATGTAAACAGACAGACTGATGAACCTATGTCAGGGAGCTTTTCTGAGCCTCAGTTTTCTTATCTGTAAAATGGAAGGGAGCATGAGAGTAATAATGGGGCTCATGGAGGTTAGTGAGGATTAAATAAGAGGTAAAAGGGTTTACAAATGAAACCCTTCAGTTAATATTTATTCAGTGCCTTCTGTGCATCAAGCACTATATCAGACCATGTAATAATGAGCGAGGAACAAGAGCTCCAACCTCACACAGCTCAGATTCTGGGGAAGACACCTAGGAGACAATATATGAAATAATGTCACAAGTGCTATAGAGAAAAATGAAGCCAAAATGAAGGGGAAAGAGTTTGATGAGGAGGAAAGAGTTTGGTCTCCTACTTGGATAGGAGATCAGGGAAGGCTCCTCTGAGGAGGTGACATTTGAGAACAGACCTAAATGAATCAAGAGAGCAAATGACATGACTATTTGGGAGAACAGCATTCTAGGTAGAAGGAACAGATGCGGCAGAGGCCCTGAGTAAGGAAAATACTCGATGTGTCTGAAAAATAGCAAAAAGGCCTGCTGGACTTTGAGGCCTTTGTGGAGATTTGGTAAATAAATAGTAAGGCATACACTTTCTCTTTATTGTCAGGGTTGGTTCTGGGAGGGAAATCGTCCCTTCCTCAAGCATTCTTTAAACCACATTGCTCTGTAATTAGTTCTTGAGCTTTGTATGTGTTTGTTACCCCAGAAAAGCTGTAAATTTCTCGAGGACAGAAATGGTGTCAGTTCAGTTCAATAAACATTTACACTACAGAACTTGCAGACACAGGAATGCACACGATGCCATCCAAGCCCTTGGAAACCTCCATCTGGTGCTATAGTCACCTTTGTGTCCCTCATGACATAATATTTCTCAATAAATATTTGTTTAATAAATCATGCTATGTCATGAATAATTAACACCCAGTAGTGATAAAACAATGGCTAATATTTCTTGGAAGAGTTCTGTGCCAGAAGCTTTGGAATCCTTACAACGACCCTATCCTATTATTTTCCTCCTTTTACAGATGGGGAAACTGAGGCCCAAAACTACTAAGCTCCTTTTCCAAGGTCACCACTATGGTAAGCCGTAGAATTAAGAACCTCACCCCAGAGTCTGTATCCTTCAATAAGACATCCCTGGCCTCTCTGGGGTTGAGACATAGCATGGTGATGACTCCGAGGCTCGGCACTCCCCTTTCTGCAGCTCTCCCTCCATCTCTGAATTTCTCTGGGCAGGTCCTGTGTGCTGCAGCCCATCAGAGACTCTGCCAGCCAGGCCAAGGCCTCTTTTAGAAGGCGACTGTTGCAGGGCCGTTTACGCCTCTCCCAGGGATTCTGCAAGGAGCTTGAGCAGTTAAACAGAGGAAATGGGGCTGGGCTTGTTTTTAGTCTGAGGCTTCTGGCAGCCCTGGAGCAACAGAGAGCAGGAAATGTGACTCGTGAAGGGGAAACCAGACAGGCTGGAGGCTCTGAGAGGCAGAGCAGTCCTGATTGTGGGACCAGGATCCCCCTGGGCTTGTGCTCCTCTAAGCAGCCAGTAATTTCCAGGTGGAGTTGGGAGAACAAGGTTGGAAGGGACAGGTGCATGGTGCTGGGGAGGACGCCCTTTACCGTTCCTAGGACGACATGTGCCAGCACTGGGGAGCTGGGGACCCCTCAGAATGCACCCAGATACACACAGGAAGAGGAATCTGGGTAAGAAAATTATTCTGGGCTTTGTTGAGGCCCCAGAGGGTAAGGTGTTCTACTTTCAGTGGCCTGGATCAGCAAGAGGGAGCTGGGGAAAAGAAATGTACCAGGGCACGAAATGCTCAACCCACGATCTGGACAGCCTCTGCTCTCAAAACCAGCCCAGCCAGCCTCCTTGGCCTGACCTTCGAGGCTCCTTATGCTCTGGTTCCCAGTGTCTTTCTTTCTTTCTTTCTTTCTTTCTTTCTTTTTTTTTTTTTTTTTTTTTTTTTGCCTCTTTGTCCAGGCTTTCCCTGTGGAGATTTTCTCTCAGCTCACACTATGCCCGTGTTTGCCTCACAGTAGGTGCTCAATAAACATCGCTTCTCTTTTTTTTCACACTTGCCTTAACATGCCACCCTTACCCGTGCCAATCCCTTCCGTCTGTGATGTTCTCCTTGGCCTGTCTGCCCGTCAGGCTTGACCAGTCAAGTTCTCCATCCTTCCAAACCCAGGCCCAAGAAACAAAAGCGGGAAAGTGAAAAGAGGCCCAGATGCAGGATCTATGGGTTCGAACTCCAGCCCTTCGCTGTGAGACTTTGGGCATGTCCCTTAACATCTCTGGGTTGGACCAGATGATTTCTGAAATCTCTCTGTCCTGATTCATTTGGCTCTCCTTCCCAGCCTCCAGGTTTTTCCTTATTCATTTGTATGAAAATATTTTATAAATACCTAAGTCTCGAAGGTGGTCCTAGAGCCAGCATTCTCACTCCACTGATTTATCTCTGACATTTACTTCTGTCCCCCCAAATATTCCTAGATCAGGAGACCTTTGATACACATCAGTTTTTTGTCTCCTTACAAAATTCTTGACCCCTGCGTTGCTCTTAACTCCGCACTGAGCGCATAGTATGAGCTCAGTAACTTCCCATGGAAGTGGAGAAATGCTGAATAAAGGTACCCAACAGACTGAGAGCAGAAGGAGGGAGACTGGCTTCTGGCTTGCACGAGGGGCTGTGGTGTGACCTGGGGAACTTTTTGAATCTAAGTCCCTCCTCAGCCACTAGGCACCTGCTGAAGCCCTTGGGAGCCATCCAAACCCCAACAGCACTTGCCGATCGATCGCTGGCCTCTGCCCAGGTGCGACGCCTCTGCCCCCACAGAGGAGACAGATGTACTTGAGTAGGGCTGCAGGTGCCCCTGGCTAGTGACAGATGGAAATTTGATTAGGCTCCTTCTGGGCAGCCTCATGAAAGCCATGTGCAGGAAGAAATCAGGAGTGGGGAGCTGGGATCCTCCCCCACTGTGAGGATAGCACTGGAAGTTCAAGGGCAGTCCCTCAAACCACATCCCTCAAACCACCTCCCAGGTCCCCAGGCCCCCAGGCGGGAGGTGAGAGGAGCCTGGGTGGTTCTTTCATTACTCTGGGCCCGCTGGATCTGCCCAAAGGTGTTCCCTCCCACCCGAGCTGTAGGCAAGCCCCTGCCACCAGAGCCTCCTACCCTCATCTACCAGGTCATACATTGTAGTTGCAGAAGCCACCTTTCAGTCCTCATGCCTCCTGTCTTATTACCCCTCCTAGAGAAAGGTATATTTAGAGCCAAAAGAAAAGATCCTTAAAGATAAAGTCCAGGCCCTTGGAAACCTGACAGAGTAAAAAGGGCTTTGAAGTGAACCGCCCAGGAGCCCTTGAATCCCCACGTACTCTATGAACACTGCCTAGCCTTCCCTCGGCAAACATCTGTAGGTCAAGAGCACTGGTCAAGCACAGTCAAACTTAGCAGAAGCCAAATCTCATCCTAATGCTTTCCCTAGCCACTTCGTATATCCTTGAAGAGAAGTCTTCCCCAGCCTGTTCCAACCCTTGCCTTTGGGATCTAGACCCTTCAGGCGCCTCTGAATGCTCTGCTCTGAAATTGTACCAATCGAAGCAAAAATGAGACTCCAAGCCAGGCTTCCCGATGCTTGGCCCGGGATTGTCGGCAGCATGCCGGACAATCACCCTTTCAAACTGGTCCTCCCAGCTTCCTTCCGAAATGCCCAAATGGCTTGTGTCCCTCTGGTGCCGGGGTGGGGACATGAGCTACTGGGGCAGGGGGGAGGGCATGTCCCAAGCACTGTGCGCCACAATAGGGTTGGAGAAGCCCCGCTTTGGGATCCCAATCCCTGCACTGCTCTTGGCCCCACCTTTGGGCACTGCCCTCCATGGCCTTTGACTCCCTAGTCAGCAAGAACCTCGGGTCCCTGAGGGGAGGAAGGATCTCCAGGCTGGGCCTGGTCCCTGCCCTTCCCAAAGGAAGGAAAATAGATAGACACCCCCCAGCTTCCAGCTTCCTTTGGCAGCAGACCCCTCCTCCAGCTCCAGCTCAGCTCTCTGCCCCCGGTTTTTGCATTTTTAATTCAGGACAGAATGTGATCTCTTGCAGCTCCTTGCTTTATCCTGTTGCTATTTAAATTACAAATCGTCCCCATCTCCCTGTCACTCTTGGGTTATTTTTAGCTTCTGGTAAATAGCAGCAGGGAGAGTTGGATCAGGTGCCCCTCCCTTGAGGAGCTGTGTCCCTGCAGCCCCGTGCCCACAGGAGGGGCACCATTCCCTGCCCGTTGGCGCCCCCAGTCGCTCCCCTCCTCCCAGCCCCTCTCTGGGGGTGGAGGGGGTCGGGGGGAGAGCTGCGGCCTGGGACGTGAATCGTGAATCGTGCTCAGCTCTTGCTTAGTCTCCATTCAACGCTGCCACTCCCAGGTCTTCTTATCCATCACTCAGGGCTGACTTCCCTCAGGGGTCTTCCTGGACACCCTCTCCCACCCCCCACCCCACCCCGCCCCCTCCCCGGAGGTCCAGCTCTAGAGGGCCAAAGATCTCCTAACTTGTGTCTCCTCTTTGCTACCAGTCAGGAATTTTACATATCTTATCTTCTTCAATCTTCCCAGCCCTTCTCCTGTGCGGGTATTACTGTTCCTGTTTCCCACAGGAGGAAACAGGGTCAGAGGGGAAGGTGACTCAATCAGCTAGGAATTAGCACCCAGGTCTCTCTGACCCCAAAGACCGCATGTGTGTGTGCAAGCCCTCTCTTGGTGGGAATGTGAGGGCCACTTCACTGAACGCCCAGGTTGATTCTCAATGCCAACCATCATTGTCTTTCCTGTGTGTTTGTTCCATCGCATCCCATTGGATTGGGGGTGGGCAAACCATGGCTGATGGGCCATATCCGGCCTGCTGCCTGTTTGTGGATGGCTGTGAGCTAAGAATGGTTCTTATAATTTTAAATGGTTGGAAAAAAAGCAAAAGAATAATATTTGTGACAGTGGAAATGATATAAAATTTAAAGTTCAGGGTCTATAAATAAAGTTTTACTGGAATGCAGCCACACTCATTCATTTACATATTGTCTGTGGCCACTTCTGCGCCACAATGGCAGACTGTGGGACTTGCAAAGCCCAGGATATTTACTATTTGGCCCTGTACCAATCTTACTTTTGGCAGGGGAAGGGACCATGTCCCATTCTTCCGTCTCATGCAGCACCTGGCCCAGGGCCGGAACTATAGATGGAGGTGCTGGTCCTCCTTCAGGGTCCTTTTGAGGCCACAGGAGTGCCCAGCTTGGGGGAGCCCCCTGCCAGCCATATGGGAGTGATTCAGCTCACATGTTATCTTTTCTCTCTCCTTCAGCTTCTTCACAGGTTTCAAAACGTGCTTCTCTACCCAGATCACCTTTTGAGATGCTCAGGTCTAATCCCAGACTTCCTATAGCTGGGTCTCCAGGGATAGGACTTTAGAAAGGGTTTTGGGGGGGGGGGGGATAATCCCCAGGTGATGCGGTGTGGTAACCACTGGGCTTAGCTCCAGAAGCCCCAGCTCCCCATCTTCTGACCCTTTCAGATCAAACCCAATGTCCTTGGTACCCCTCTGGCTTTTCCCAGGCTGGACGCTGCCCTCCAACGATCTCCTGAGCCCAACCCTGGGCATTCAGGACTTTCTCAAGTATAGGGGAGATAGCTGTCCTCAAGCCCAGATGTGGATACGAGAAGTTCTCCCCACTTCCCTTGCCCACCCAGAGTCACTACTGGCCCATACCTGCCATCTTTCCATCCTGCCAGGGCTGCATCCAGCCCACAGTGGGGCTGTGGGAACCTATTTCCCAGAAGCCATTATGTCCCTAAAAGCTTTTAGTGTCCTGCTGAAAGCCCCCATCCTCACTTACGTCAGAGACAGCCCGGCCTCAACCCTGCTTCCGCTTCCACCCCTCGGCCCTCGGATTTTTGTGCCTCCGCATTTCTGTCTAAAAGCCTTTTCTCTCTGTGAAGGGCTTTCAATTGCTTTTCTTAGCAACTCCTCACAGCGGGGTGGGAGGTTTATCTGCGAGCCAGAGCAGCATGGAACTGTGGCAGGGGGAGGATGTGAAAAGGCCACCATGGGTCTTAGGCTTACCAGCCCCCTCCCACCACCGCCCCCCCAACCCCCCCTCCACCAGACCTGTACCAGGAAAGGTGGCATCAGTCACCAGGCCATGCAGGACTGCAGCCCCACGGTAGGGCTTAGCTTGAAACCCAGCTCATTCCACTGGGTTGCCCTGAGAAGCCCAGGGTTGTGCTTTTCCTGGGCTGCTTCTGCCCTTTCCCCGGGGAGCTCTTGCCTTAATGCCTTGTGCTGCCCTGGTCCTAAGATGGGGCTCCTGGCCTGACTATAGGGTGTGAGGAGGTACCTTGCATGATCTCTCCAGGTGTGACAGCTGGACCCCACCCCGCCCCCACGCTGTCTCCTGTAGCCCTCACACAGGGGATGTGGAGGTCTCCTGATCCCTTCACAGTTAGAAAGGAGGCACAGCTGGGCCACCCTGCGTCTTTTGTGACTAAGGCCTCAAGTTTGGGCTGAGGAGGGGTGTCCACTTAGGAACCAGCCTGGGGGAGATCCCAGCCCTTGCCACTGCTTCGGGGTTGGGGGGGGCACACGCATGCGTGCTCACACGCATGCGTCCCGTCTCAGCCCTTTCATTGTTCTCTGGTTCCAATCCTCTAAGCCTTAAACCCCATTCTGGCCTCCTTTCCAGCTTCAGATGCTGTGTGTCCCTGTTCCACAGTCAAGGAAAATCTTGGGGTCATCCCCTTATGGGATAGATGAAGAACTGAGGTTCAGAGACAGAGAGATTGTCCAACTCAAACACATATAGTCAG
Organism: Mustela nigripes; assembly: GCF_022355385.1. Lineage (NCBI taxonomy): Eukaryota > Metazoa > Chordata > Mammalia > Carnivora > Mustelidae > Mustela > Mustela nigripes. Next base: position 8,173,931 of record NW_026739562.1, on the reverse strand, counting down.
GCCCTGGCAGAAGTGAGGTACAGGCCAGGCCTCTGGACTCCCAGACTCATACTTCTTCCAGGATTCTACATTCTCTGTTCCATTGCCCGTCAGTCTCTGGTCCTCTCTCCTCCCCCAGAGGACGTTCAGGGGCTCTGTTATCTGCAGCCAGAAGGCAGGGGACAGATGACGACCTCCTCCCAAACTTGTGTCCTGGAAGAACTGGAAATGGAGCCCCCTGATTCCTTACATACCCCAGAAAGTGAAGGTAGAGCCCACGTGAACCCAACCTACTTTGTATTTATTCTGAGTATCTCACTTCAAGATGGTGAAGTTTTCTGCCCTTCTCCTCCATCCTACCTCAAGTGATGGAGGCCTGATACTATCATAATCCATTTAAGTCCTTCAGGCTCCCAGGGCTGGGCCAGTTTCACGAAATCCCCTCCCAGAAGCCCCAGGGAGAAGCCGGGCAGCGTGAGACGCACCTCAAGTCCCCAGGTTGTAAACTGACAGGAAACCTGTCCTCTCTAACGCGGCCGATGGCTTCAAGGACTGCAGATGCCTCAGTGTCCCTGTGGACCCTCCAGAGGAGGTCACTCTGGTCTATGGGATTTAGAGGGGCAGCAAGTCCAAGTTGAGGCTGTGGTCTGGGAGAGGAAGAGGAAGGGGAGAGCTGCCCCTGCCCCGCCCCCACCCACTCCTCATACCTATCCTCTGGGTAACTCACCCACTCTTGTTGGAGGGGCAGCCCCCCTTCCTCACTCCATTCTAAGTCCTAAGTGTGGTCTCTGGGACCCAGTCCAGCCAATTCCTCCAGGAAACTTCCTGGGCAGAGATGGCAGGACCCCAGAGGCTGGGAACCTTGCACAGGCAGAAGATTCAAAGGAAGTGAGAGGTTCACCGAACCACTGGGGATGCCAGTGAGGGCCCCACAGGGCAGAGAGGTCCAGGTGGATTCCTGCTTCATCTCTAGGCAGCAGAGTCTCAGCCATGGTGTCGGGAAGCACCTTAGTCACTTCTATAAGCGAGTGTCTAGCACACGGTCAACCCATGAGAAAGTTCAGGCAGGGCCTATTGCCTGAACCCGGGTCCCTCTTCTCCCAGAAGAAGGGCCCAGGGGCCATCTCCCAGCTCTCCTCAGCAGAGAGGCTTGATGTCTTGGTCATTTCTCTCCTCGGCGCCTAGTACAGTGTCTGGTACTCAGTTAGCATCAGTAATCCCCATGTCGGATGAATAGGGCAGTTCATAGAGAGAGGGGCTCCCAGAAGCGCCCCTTCCCCTTGCACACGGATAGCAGAGCCCCCTTGGTAGTCATCTCTGAATCCCCAGGGCCTAGAGCAACGCCAGGCAAGCGGCGGGTCCTCAAAGAATGTTGACTGAAGGGGGGGGTGGTCCCCAGCTTTGAGCTTCCCTCTGCCCCCATTCTCCTTACCTGTAGGACACCTGCTTGCGTAGGTGCAGCTGGCGGAACCGCTCCTCCACGGGGGGCATAGCGGCCATGCCCCGGGGTCCCTCGGGCCACAGCTGCGAGACCTCGGCCTCCTCCCCCCGCCGGCAGCGGCGCCGCACCACCTCCTCCTCGGCTGCCCGGCCGCCGCCAGCCCCGTCCCCGCGGGGCCCTGCGCCGCCCGGCCCCTCGGCCATCCCGCGGCCGTCCTCTTCCCGCGGCTGCTGCGGCCTTTCGGGCTTGCCCGCTAAAGTTCAGTCTCCCTTCCTCCTGGGCCCGGGGACGCGAGGCGGGGAGCGAGGGAGGGGAGCCCTGGGGCCCGCACGTCCCTCCCGACGCCGAGGCTCAGACGACGGGAGCGGCGATTTGCCCGGCGACGCGCCTGGGGAAGGCTGGCTGGGATCGTCCCGCGCCCCCGGGGGTCCTTGGTAGGTGTCGGGGTGCTGCGTCGTGCGCGCTGGGGAGCTCCCCTGACGGCTGGAGCCCGAGCCCGAACCGAGCCGGAGCCCGGGCGGCGAGCGCGCTCCTGCAGCCGCCGCCACTGCCGCGCATCAGAGTGTCACCTTAGAGACACCCGCCAGCCCGCGGGGTCCGGAGGGGGAGGGCGCCTCCCCGCCCAGCCAGCCGGCTCGGGGCACGGAAGGAGCGATCCCGGCCCAGCCGGCGGCGGGCACGAACCCTGCCCCGGGCTGAGGCTGGGGGTGTGGGGCGCCCGGCAGAGCCCACCCCTGCAGCACCTTCCCCGCACCCCGCTTCCCGGCAGCTGCCAATCACCGCCCCGCCCGTCAATCAGCTGCTGCGGTGCACCCCCCCCTCCACCCCCCGCAGCCCTTGTCCCGCGCTTTCCGGCTCTGGCATTCGCCGTGGCGGCGGGCAGGTGGGGAGGGGGAGGTCGGGGGCGGTGACAGGAGCTGGCTTTAACCCTGTCGGCGCCACGAGAATTTAGAGATCCAATTAGACCTGGGAAAGAGCACAGTAAAGGGAAAATGCTCTGGGGTGCATTAAATTCGGGGATGGGCCTGATTGCCGGTAACCCCTTCTCTAGGCCTAGAGCTCTTCCGGACTATTCCAGGAGAGGGACCCGCAGCTGGGGGTGGGGGTGGGGCGGAGAATGTCCAGACCCTGGAGCCGAGGTCTCAAGGCCCAGATAGCTGCTTTCTGTGACCTTACCCCGCTAAGGTTCTTGGGCTAGGGTCTTCCAGAAGGTTCAGTCATCCTCCTGGGTCAGTTGACGCTGATGGGAGAGGAGGAAACCAATTCAGAAAGGAAGGACTAGAGAGGTCTCCTTGGAGTCCATTTTGGACTCCTCTATTTCCCCCTCCAAATACCATGGTTCCCCCTTGCATACTCTCCTCTTGTCCCTGGGATGTTCATCATCTGAACCTCACATCTGGTTGATGATGGGATCCTGGTTGACTTCTCAGATTTAACACCTCCATTTCACTGTCCTAGACTCATCTTCCTGAAGCTGGCCTTTGACCATAGCACTTACTCCCCATCTGTGGAATTTAAGGTCTCCCTTTGCCTATATATTAGCCTGGCATTCAAGGCCTGCCTCCATCTTTCCACATACTATACTGTGGTTCCATCCATTTACTTCCACTCATCTGCGCTCCTTATTCTGGGAATTGGCATGAGGCCTGTATAGCATTGTTCATCTCCAATCTCCTCCTGTTGATGTATTTCAAATTCCGGGGCTCCACTCAAATGCTCACTCTTCCAGGAAGTCTTCCTGGATGGCTCCAGCTGAAAGTCATGCTCCTTCTTCCCAGACCCTATTGCCCTCTTCACCAGGTATCCAGTGTGTGTCTGGTCTAGTCTATGGTTTATCTTTTGCCACTGACAGTGAGCCCAGGAAGGTGGGAAGCACCAGATTCCCAGAGCTAGAGAATGGGCTACAAAGGGGGACAGCTACTTAGGGTTCCTCCAACTCTAATCGGTCCTACAGTGGTCGTCCTCCTATGTGTCCTTATACAGGTTGTTCCCGTGGCCTGGAGTGTGTCCTCTTCTCTAAAATCCTGTCCATTAGTCAAGGCCATTCTCAAGTGCCACATCCCCCAGGAACCCCTCCCTGATCCTCTGCTACAGATGTTGTCTCCCTCCTTTAGCCCTAGAACTATTTCCTGGGCCTCTGTCAGCACCCTCCCCTTCACACACGAACAATAACTAACATCTCATTTGATTCTCACCACAACTCTGGGTGGTAGATATTATCACTTCCTCCATGTTACAGATGAGGACACTGAGACGTCATTCAAGTGATTCAAGCAAATAAATCACTTATTTAATAAATAAAACTACCAAAGGGCAGGACCCGGCTTCCCTCAGCTCTGCGTCCCACCTGTCTCTTGGTCTAGCTCTCCCGTGTTGGGTGAATGGAATAAATGGAAGTGCATTTAAACTTCTTGGCCACAGGGTAGCTTCCTCCATAAATCCAAGTTCTAAAGAAGCCCACCCTTGGAGGGGGTGAGGCAGGGTACTTGGGAGCCATCCCCTACCCCCAACCTCCCAGTGTGCCTTTGGGTTTGCTAATTTTCCTAGCAGCCTGGCCCAAGGTAACCTCCTATACCATGAATTATGGTAGTTCGGGCTAGATTTGACATTCCCTCACCAGCTGCCTAGCTGCTGGGTTTCCAGGTTGGTTTTTCCTTCAGCTCTTTCCTGCAGAGCTCTCCCCGCTGAAACCTTTTTAAACTAAAGCATCTCCCCTTCGTCCTCACACCTCCCCCCAACCCCTCCCCACCCCACCTTAGGACCAGCTGTTGACTGTGTTATGGGTGAGTTGTGGCACTTGCTCACTTCCCAAGAATCCAAGGGAAGAATGAAGGCCCTCTCCCCTGACTAGTCCAGCTACCTTCTGCAGCCTCTCCCGGCTGCAGCTAGCTGCTCTGATCATCTCCAGCCCACTGCCTCTGCACTCAGAAAATAATAGCTAATGCCTTTTCCAGTGTTTACTGCACAGCTGACCTTGGGCTGAGAGCTTTGTGTGCAAACTTTCACTTGCCCCTCACAGCACCTTCAGGAGGGTGGGGACTATTTCACAGATGAGGGCACTGAAGCTCTGGGAGCTGGGTGCCTTGTTAAGGTCAAGTGCAGGGCAGACGTCAGGACCTCCACCCTTAACTGCCACTCTGTTGACAAAGCAACTGAGCCTCCTTTGGAGGTGAGTTCCCAGCCTGGCTCCCCTAGCGACCCAAGGAGCACCTGTTACCTACACCCCAATTTGGCCAGCTGGCTCCTGGGACCATCCAGCCCTCTGGAACTGGAACATCGCTCTGACTCACTCCATTTCCAGGCATTGCCCACAGTTGTTCTCCCTGCTTCTAGGGCTTCAGTTTCCAGTTGTAACCAAGGGTCTGGTGTGGCAGTCTGGATGGGATGGCTGGCACTGGGACAGCCATCAGCTGTGTGCGGGGCCAAGCTGGCTGCTGGCAGAGCATGGAATCTACAGGTCCATCACCAGGGACACGTGAGGGATGTGATGCATGACCCTGAGGAGGTCGTATGTCAACAGGTGGCTTGTGCAAGCAGACTAACCCTGCATCCTTACAGAGGCAGGAGAGACTGCTCTGGGTAAACAGACTTTGGGTGGTGATTATAGATAGCCTCGCTTGGATTACCTCACCAAGCCCTGAGCTCTCTGGATTAGTTGTTCTAGGTAGCTCCAATGTCCTTGGATTTTAAAAAATATTTTATTTATTTATCTGATAGAGAGTGAGCTTGTGCACGCAGAAGTGGGGGGGGAGGGGTAGAGGGAGATAGAGAATCAGACTCCCCACTGAGCAAGAATCCCAAGGATCCCAGGACTCTGGGATTGTGACATGAGCCAAAGGCAGCCGCCTAACCAACTGAGCCACCCTGGTGCCCCTCCCCACCTTTTAAATAAGATTTATTTATTTATTTGGGAGGGAGGGGCAGAGGGAGAGCCAGAGAGAAACTCAAGCAGACTCTGCTGAGTGCTGAGCCTGTTGGGGGCCTGGATCTCATGACTCTGAAATCAGACCTGAACTGAATGGGGGTCTTCTTCAGTTTCCTGTCTCCTCACATTCTGCATCTGCAGAATGCCCTCCCTTTGTCTGGGCTTCTCTGGTTCCAGAGTGGACCACTCCATCCACTCCATGAATCCTTGCCCCACCCGCCTAATCCTCTTCCCTCTCTGTGGGCTCCCTGTCTTCTAGAAATAACCATGGTCAACTTTCTCCTATCCAAAAGAATCACCATATTGTACACTTGAAACTAAACTTGTACTGTATGTTAACTAACCAGAATTTAAATAAAAACTTAAAAAAAATGAACAGCCCCCAGATTGCTCTTGATCTCACCTACCTCTGCCCTCCAGGTGCCACCTTCTGTTCCTTCCTAGCACAGCTCCTCGAAAGAATGCAGTGCATCCCAGGTCCCCCTGTCCCCTTCCCATCCATCCCTCCTGTTCTCACTTCCACCTCACCTCTCCCCAAAACAGCTCTGACCAAGGTCACTGGTGACCTCCTCATTGTCCAAGCGAGCAGACACTTTGTGTTCTTCTCATCTTTCCCAGCCTCTCAGATGTCATCTGACTCCACTGATCTCCACTCCTGGAGGTTTTCCTCTGTCAGTTTCTGGGCCACTCTCTTCTCCTGGCTTTTTTTTTTTTCCCCCTCTCCGATCATTCTTCTCAGCCTCCCTGTACACTCCTCACCTTCTACTGTCTCTTCATGTCCATATTCCTGGAGTTCTACCCTCACTTCTCTTCCCTTTATGTAGACTCAAGACTTGAACACACCAGATACAAACAATGTCCTTATCTCCACCAGGGATCTCTTCTCCTAAGCCCTAGACTTCCATGTTAACGGGAACATTCTACAGGCAGCTCAACTTTGAGGTGTGCTCAAATGAATTATTTTCTCCCCAAACCAGCTCTTTCTCCTGTATTCTCTGTCCCCTCTGATGATCCCATCAGCCACTATGGCCTCCATGTCAGACATTTCAATGTCATCCAGGCTCTGCCCTCACTCCTGCACCCCACAGCTAATCTGATGTCAGAGCTGTTGTTAATTCTTCCTGATTATCTCTGGACTCTGTCTCATCCTTGTATACCACCTGCAGAGCTGTGGGACAGGCAAATCTGATGATCTCACTCTCTGGCTTAAAAACATTCAGTAGCTCCCCATCACCTTCAGAATGACATATTCTTGGTTTAGATCCCGGGAAAGGCCATCCTTTTCACCAGGGCCAGGACTCAGGTGAGGCTAGCTGAGTGCCTGTGTGTACAGTTTAAGGAGGGGCTTGTTCTCAGGCTTGTTTGTACAAGCACCTCTATGCATAGGGCACCCTAACCCTCCTTGGCTCACTTCAGTCCTGGCCCTATTTCTCATGGCTCCACACCTTTGCCCTTGGCCAATCTCTCCACTTCCAACACCCTTACCTCTCTCTACCTTACCAAGTCCTACCCATTCTTTGAGACTCAGTTCAAGGGCCACCTCCTCTGAGTGACCCTCCCTGATTCACCCAGTCTGAAGTCTATGAAGTCCATGTTGCCCTCCATCACACCAGCCCCGATGGCTGGTTTACTCCCCAGCCTCCACCACCAGCCTAGCACCTCTGAAGACAGTTTGTTGAGTGACTAACAGAGGGAACAGATGAATGTCAAGAAAGAGGTCTGCTAAAAGTTATTGTTAATGAGGCTGGAGTTTAGGGCCAGGAGCCCAGTCTCTCGTGGCCTTGCCATAGAGGCCTGCATGTTCTAGCAGCTCAGACTGATGCTCAACAGCAGGCAGCAAAGTCCCTATCCAGTGGTCAAGACGAGGCTGTGAAGGAAGAGGGAGAGAGGATGGCCTAATGGCTAGTTCTGAGGTTCTAAGGTTCCACCAGCTGGTGGGCAGCTGGTGTAGGCACATCCCACCACCACGTCCTGCTTCTGGGTAGGAAAGTATCACACCTGCATGATGAAGTCCAAATGCCTTAGAAAGACATTTGAGTCCCCTTGGGATCTGGCCCCTGATCACCACCTGGGATCTCTTCTCCTAAGCCCTAGACTTCCATGTTAACGGGAACATTCTACAGGCAGCTCAACTTTGAGGTGTGCTCAAATGAATTATTTGAGCCTCCTGGCCTCAGCTCTCTACCATCGGGCTGTTCTAAATGATTTGAATTTCCTTGAAGTTTTCCTGCTCTCTCACATCTGAGAGGCCTTTGCTCAGGCTGCTCCCCTTCTTCTGAAATGCCCCTTTCCTCTCTTCTGCCTGCTTCCAACAGTCCATGTTGCCTCCTCCAGGAAGCCCTCCAGTCTGGCTGAGGTACCCTCCTTTGTGCTATGACAACACCCTCTAGCTTGGCCCTTAGGAGGGGGCTCGATATTGCCTCTAAATGCACAGCTCATCTTTCTTGGAGTCACCATGGGCCAGGACCTGCTCTAAGCCCCTTACATAATTTACCTTGTTGACTCCCACAACTACCTCATTCCTTGGGTGTTATGTCCTGTTTTACAAATGGGGAAATGGAGGCTCAGAGAGATTCGGGTTATATAGTATCTCACGTTCCTATGCTGTGTAACAAATGACCATGAACATGGAAGCTTAAGATGACATATGGATGATCTCAGTTCCCATGGCCCATAGTCAGCTCAGTCTTGCTGGCCCTGTGTGTGTGTGTGTGGGGGGTCTCATCTGGAGCCGAGATGAGGCATGTTGAGGTTTTGGTGGAATTCAGTGCTTTGCCACTTTGGCCCTCAACTCCTGGAGGCCACCCCCTCCATGCACTTTACACATAGTTGTTTGCTTCAAGGCCAACAGGGGACTGTTTCTTCTCAGGAAAGGCTCAGTGCCTTTAAAAAAAAAAAAGAAAGAAAGAAAAAGGCTCTCACCTGATTAAGCCAGGCCCACCAAAGATAATCTCCGTTTTGATGAACCCCAAATCGGTTGATTTGGGACCTTCATTACAGCTGCAGAATCTCTTTACTTTTGCCGTAAAAGGTCACCTAATTATGGGAGGACATCCCCTTGTATTTACAGGTCTCCTGCACACCCTAGGGGAGGGGATTAAATAGGTGTGTATGGGAGGGAGAGGGGAGCAGAGGAGAAGCAGAGTAGGGGCCAGGAAGCTTGGAGGCAGCATTAGAATTCTGGCTACCATGCCCAGCTAGGGAGCGGCAGCCTCAGGAGTTAAACATAGATCTTCTGACTATGGAGCCTGCACCTTTGACCCAGCTGAGGCAGAGGACACGAGGGCTGAAATGTTGGCAGGTGTCAGGAGGACCACACTGGGTAGAGCATGGGAAGTGTCCGGCACAGCGTCTGGTCCACAGGACAGGCTTGATCCTAGCAGTTCGCATCCCCAAAGGCCAAGACTGTGGCTGATCTGCTTCTCTGCCTCCATTGTCAACAGTTGGAGGAACAGCCTCCAGCGGAATCCTTGGAGCATCTAGTCGGAATCCTGCACCTCGCCGGAAGAGGGAGAAATGCCCCCCCCCCCCACATACCCACACCCCCAATGAACCCCTGGCAGAATATAAGATCGATTTCCCCTTCTCACTCCCCATCTCTCAGTCCTGGTCCCCTCCCCCACCATGAAGAAAGGCACAAAGTCAGGAATTGATGCTGAATCTTTTTTTTTTTTTTTTTACTTTTGCCTTCTTAAAGCTTGTGCTGAGCTGATGGAAGAAGCAGTTTGGCAATTAAAAAGGCCCAGCGGCTTGGGCAGCGGCAGGGGAGGCCGGGTGAGGGCCAGGGGAAGAGCAAAGCCCGCACTAACTTCATAAAATATAAAACAAGGGAGGGGTGAAGGGAGGCTGGAGACTTGTAAAATACAATATTTTAGGGGATTGGCAATAATAAAAAATAAGGTTCATTATTTACAAACAATTTCTGTTCTTGGTCTCTGTACAGTGGGGTGGGGGGTGAGGGGGGGGTGTGTTGGTGTGTTGATGGGTGTGTTTGTGGGTGGGGGCAGGGAGGCAGTGGTCCAGTCGGTCATTATGAGAAAGGAGGGGGTCAGCCCAGTGAGTGGTTTATCTGAGAAGGACGGATGGCTGTGGGAGGGAGAGGTGAGAACAGAGTGGTCCGCTCAAGGGAACAGTCCAAATGTGATGGGGAAAGGAGAGGCCCTGGTAGGGAATGGGGCAAAGAAGGGCTGGGGCGAAGTGGAACCCCTTCTCCTGGGGTGGGAGCCCAGGGGGCAGGGGGACAAGCTGGATCCGGGTTAGAGAGCAAGACCACCCGTCTTCCGGGTGCCAGAGGGGATGTCCTGTGTCCTGGGTCTTGATGCGCCTAGGAGAGTTTGATGGTGGTATTGGGGCCGAGATCCCTGGAGAGAGAACAGAAGTCTGGGGTGAGTCTGTCCATCGAGGACCTTTTCACCACTCTGCACGCTGGATCAGAATGCGGGTGGGATGGGGCCTTGGGGAGGCGTGGCTGAGATGGGGTCCAGCCCCCCTCCCCGTGGAGAATGGGTGGAGCCTGGGGCCCGGGAAGGGAAGGGGCCCCGCCCACCTACCTCTCACGGAACCACTCCTTGGGGTGAGAGAAGTCCGGGCTGGTACTGTTTCCACTGATGTCTTTCGGCCAGGCCTCGCTCAGGTACTTGGTGGTCTCGTGGGTGCTGTCCAGGTGGTCATGCTGCAGGTGGTCCTGGGGCCGCTGCTCAGCTGGCCCCCCGGGCTTGATCTCCCAGCCGTCTGGGGGCTCCACGGGCAGCAGGGCGCTGCGGCCATCCTCCCACGAGCCTGCCCCCTCATCGTAGAACAGGAGGCTCCGGGAGGGCACTGGACAGAGAGCTGATGGTGAGCCTCCGGGCCGAGCCTCCCCACTCCCAGCCACATTCCTGGCCCACCAGTGAAGTACGAGGGCCTGAGTCAGAACCCCAACTCTAACACTGCCCTTGGGTATGACCTCTGGTGTCTTAGGCCTTTGCTTTAGCCTTTCTGAGCCTCAGTTTGCTCCTCCATAAAGTAGGCATACTAGGGTAGAGGTCGTGTGGATGTGGTTTGAGACCGTTATGGACAAAGTGATTGAAACTGTTCAGTAAGAACTCCGAGAAAGTAGTTCTTCCCAAGCAGAGGGTACCAGGGTGGGGCATCTGAGAACTGTTTTTTTTTTTTTTTTTAAAGATTTTATTTATTTATTTGACAGATAGAGATCACAAGTAAGCAGAGAGAGAGAGAGAGAAGAGGAAGCAGGCTCCCTGCAGAGCAGACAGCCTGATGTGGGGCTCAATCCCAGGACCCTGGGATCATGACTTGAGCTGAAGGCAGTGGCTTAACCCACTGAGCCACTCAGGCGTCCCTGAGAACTGGGTTCTAATCCTACTTCCACTACTCACTTCCTCTGAGACCTTGAATCAAAATCCTTCCATTTTTCTTTTTTGTGGAGATTTTATTTTTTTGAGAATGAGCACAAGGTGGGTTAGGGCGGGGGATGTGGAACAGCAAATTCCCCCCTGAGCAGGGAGTCCAAGTGGGGGGTGGTGAGGGGGGGCTTAGATAAAGGCGTAACCCCCAGAGCCACACTGGCTCCCTCTTCCCTGTTCTAGGCCCTAGTGTGCCCTTCAGGAAAATGAAGGTAAAGGAAACAGTTTGTTGGATATCTACCCTGTGCTAGGCATTGTGCAAAGCCCTTTGACCTGTATATCAAATAACGAGCATCTCACAGAAACTTCTGGAAAGGGGATATTCTTAGGCCTGTTCCAGAGAACAGGTAACTGAGGTTCTAGCTTATCAGGTACTTTGGCCTACACAGGGCTGCCTGCCTCCAGGATCTACCACCACCTTCCAGGCCCTCAGACCCTGACCTAAGAGAGTAGGTGAAGGACACTCCCTGCCATTGAGCAACGCAGCAGCCCGGAAAGCCAGCCGGCTCCAGAAGCCATTTCCTACCACAGACACACACACTGGGCCTGCCACCCACTGCATTCTCTCCAAGGGGCTCATTCATTCCTTCCCTTCCTCGGACTCCCTTTGTTCATCCACACTGGCCCAACCCCCCACTTCCCTCCCTTCCTCTCCTCGGGCTTCCTCTACCTCCAAATACCCCAGGGCGCCCCTGGCCTTGGAAAACGGATATGTGACTTTCTCGACTCTCACACCCCCAGGGCCCACCTCCCTCTGCAACTGTCCTGTCTCCTCTAAGGCCACGCTTGTCCAGGGAGTGGTTTTGGCTGGCCACCTCCACTTCCTCTTCCTCTAACCCTCCCCACCCCTTCCTCCTTTCAAGGCCCTGATGGTCTAGCTCATTCTCCCAGCCTATCCCTCCTTCTTGAATCCTACTCCTCCCCGTCGCCTTCCTCTCTGACCCCCATCTCTTTCCTCTTCCTCCTCCTGTCCTGCCTGATGATTCGTTTCCGGTAGACAATGTGACCGTTAGAACATTCCTCCGTAGGTCTACCTGAAACACCTTCCTTGCCACCCACCTAGTGTACCTTTTCTTGCCGCCTGGCAAGGTCTTCAAAAAGAGAGGGGATGCACTCAATGAGTAAGCGCCTGCTGTGTACCAGACCCTGTGCTAAGAGTGTGTGTTCCCTGTGCCATTTAGTTGTGACAACAGCCATGCTTGGGGAGTGCAGAACTGGGACTTCCGTTTTTCAGATGAAGACACAAAAGCTTAGGGAGCTCAAGACAGGTGCCCAAGGTCAAGCAGTTAGCAAGTGGCAATGGCAGACATGACGAACTTTGAGGCCCCATGCTCTTAATCACCATCGGTCCCCCGCGGGGTGATAACTACCTGAGCTCCCACCACGGCTGCCCCTCCTCTGCCGTGCTTGACATCCTGGCATTCCTTAACACGATGCTTCAGCCACCACTGTCTGATCAGAAAGTGCCCTTGAACCCAAACTCATGGGCTATCCCAGTCCTGAAATGCTAATTGTTCCTGGCAGATGCCCTTTAACCACTGGCACTATAATTCATGGGGGCCGGCGGGGTGGGGGGGGGGCGGCAGTAGGGTGGGAACATTCCTGCTGTCCCCTAATCACCCCCCAACCCCTGCAGGCCACTCTTGGGTGGGCTGGGAGATCAGGGAACCTGCAGCATAGCCCCATTTCTACAACTAACGTTGAATAAATCATGGACCCATTGGGGGCCTCAGTTTCCCCATCTGCAAAACCAGGAGGTAGAATAAGATGTCGCCAACCCGGAACCCGTCTGGCTCCTGTCTTATATCTGGCTGATGCCCAGACGTTGGGACTGATGGAAGATGGCCTGGCCGAGAGCACTCACTCTGACTGGCTGTGTAGACGCTGTCAGCAGCCACGGGGTCTTCCTTCACAGTCTGGGAGCTGGAGGAGAACTCAGGGAGGCAGGGCACAAGGGAGCCCAGCACCAGAACGAAGCACAAGGCTGCCACCTGGTAGTGGAGAGAGCGGGGGTCAGAGCAGGTTGGGGGAGGGTGCAACGCCTGCCACCCCCAATTCTTCTCCTCCAAAACAATTGGTATTAAAAAGCCTGGTATTTTTCCAAGAAAGCAGCACTCAGAGCCAACCACCTCCTAGATGTGCGGTCTTCTCCCCTTGTTGGAGAAGGTGGAGGAGGCTGCTCAGGCCATCTCAGCCCCTCAGGGGCCACCACAGGCAGTGTCAGAAAAAGAAGGAAGTAGTCAACATGGATATCACCTATAAGGTGGGAAGTCAGGACAGGGAAAAAGGAATGGGGGGATCCTGGGGAGGGAGGGGACAGAGCATCACACCAGATTTGCAGCAGGACAAGGAAGAGTCACACATCCGGAACTAAGCCACGCCCATGCAGTGCCTGACACCAGACAGCATGAGGATCTCAGAGGCCCCAGGGAGTAGCCAGGAGGTATCAGGCTGCACATTCCTAAGACAGTGTGCAGAACCTGTAGATGCCTGAACCACACCCTGCACATTCTTTTGGGTTTCTAGAGATTTGCTCAGCCTTCTCCTCACTCACTATTCATTCCAGTAAGAAAGAACCAAGTGTCTCCCAACCTTGTGTCTCCCTAAGCCCTTTCCCCCTTAGGGTATAGAAGCCTCCTCCTCAAGGGACTTGCCCTACCTCCTAACTGGGTTCATGCGCGTTGCTGCACATTCACATTGTGTTAGAACTGGTCAGGGAAGGTCATGTTCTAGAAGGCTCCATGCGCTTGGTGAAAGAGGCTGGGGTCTTCAAGAGCCAGCCCAGCAGGCACTAGGGTGGTGTACCCTGGTGGTGTTGCCCAACCCTCAGAGCTCTGCCTGCCTTCCTAGAAAGCCAGCCTGGGGAACACTTGTCCTTGCGTGGCCCTGTGGTGAGGGAAAAGCACCTACCATGAGGCAGGTCCCAGTCTGGGTGGCGGCCATCTTGTAAGGTCTTGAGATCTTGTTGGTGACCAGAGTCTGGAGCTTCTGCAGCTGCTGGAGCAGGGTCCTGAGGAGGGCACAGTGGTCACCCAGCAGGCATCTTTGCCTCCTGGAACTTTCCCAGAGAGTCCCCGGACTGGCCCCACACTTGGCTTCCACACCAGGTGCCCGTTTCGGTCAAGACAGAAAAGGTCACCTCCCGGGTGTCCTGTCTGTGGTGTGGCCTGGGGAGCCTGGAGTCTATTGGGGTGAATTTTCTGGGTCACCCTATGGGAGCTCAGGGGTGCTCTGTGGTGCTCCTTGCCAAAGTGGGTTTGGAAGGTCTGCCCCACCTGGGCTGAGGTCACCTTTATCTTCACCTACACCAGTCACAGCTACATTGACTTTTCTTCCTTTGTACCCCACGACTGCCAGAACGGATAAGAAAGCCATGTCTGGTAGGTGTCAATTCATGTTAGCTTTTCTTCTCCTCTTTTTTTTTTTTTTTTTTTTTTTTTATGGTGTAGAGAGGGTCCAGTAAATAGTAGGTACCATTTTGGTTAATTTTGTCACTGTTGCTTTTATCCGGGGACCTGTAGCATCTTATTTCTGTTCGTGGATTTCCACGTCAGTCTCCTTCACTAACTGTGGGCTCCCTGAGGGCTAGGACTGGGTCCCACCCAACGTGGAGCCCTCTGGGCACACACAGGGGGTGCTCAGCCAGTGCCTGGCCAACTATAGTTTAACTCTCTTTCCTCCACCTAGCTGGCCAGTGGGGCTGCAGTTACCAGAATGTACAGCAGGTGGCGAAATAGCTCCAAGGGCCTGGCCCTATTTTGGGCCAAGAGAGGAATCTGGGCCAGAGGTAGAGGGGTGAGGGGTGTGGGCCCCCGCCCCCCTTCCCTGAGTGGGGGGCATTCTCCAGGTCAATTAGGGGGAGTGGCTGGATCCTGCTGGAGAAGCTGGGGGAGAAGGAAGGAAAGAAGGAGAAAGCCTTCTGTTGAGCACTGGTTAAGTACCAACTGTCCTCTCTTGTTTCAATTTACCCCAGCAAATAATTATTAGAGACCTACTGTGGGCTCATGGCGAGGCACTATCAAGAATTCAGAATAACCATAAAAAAAAAAAAAGAGGAGAAGAAAAGCTAACATGAATTGAGCATTCCTAAATGCCAAGCACAGTGCTGGGCCTTTTACCTGCACTGTGTCATTGAATCTTCCTAAGAATCCTGGGAGATAGAGCTTCTATTGTCCCCTTTTAGATAAAGCAACCGGGGCCCAGAGAGCTTTAATGGTTTTTACAGGATCACAAAAATGGCAGAGTAGGATTAAAAAACCCAGGCTGTGACTTTAGGTAGCTGCTACGTGCTGGGCCCCATACTGAGGTGAATCACGGAAAGATCTTGGTGAAATGCATATTCTGATTCTGCAAGGTGGGGTGGGGGTGGGGAGAGTTCTGAGATCCTGTGGTTCTTACAAGCCCCCAGGTGGTGCAGATGCTGCTTGTTGATGAGAAGAGCTTGGAGTGGCAAGCACCCGTGCCAGGGGTTCTAACATTAGGGCTCTAACGTTAGGGTACGTCAACATCACCTGGAGGGCTTATTAAAACACAGATTGCTGAGCCCTCCCAGGAGTTCCTGATTCAGTAGGCTGGCTCCAGGCCTGAAAATCAGCATTTCCTATAGTTCCCAGGCCTGGGGAATTCCGCTTTGAAGGCCACCGCCCTACACCAACTCATTTAAGCGGCTCACCTACCCTGTCAGGTGTCTAGACCTATGCGTGGATGAAGGATGGGAAGCCAGGGGTCGCAAGCTGCAGGGTTCCATGTTTCTGGGGTTCCTGTCATCCTGAACTCAGCAATCTGGCCTGTCTCCTGCCTATGCCAGAGCCGGGCCCTGCCTGGAGAAGGACGGGGATCACGGACGATGCAGGGGGCACTACCTACCTGTTGGCATTCTCCAGGGTCTCTACCTTCTTCCACAGTTCGTTGTTCTCTGATGTAAATGTCTCCACCCTGAGGGGGCCAAGCAGACACAAGCTCAGGGGCAGTCCCCAGGTTCACTGCTGCCCCCTCTGCACCGCCCACCCCTCCCTGAGTGCCCCTCCCATCCCCACTCCTGCTCTGGTGCCCTTGGAGCGAGCACTGGGGAGAGGGGCAGGTGGGGAGTGGGTCCCAGGCCTGCCACCCTGCTCAGAATGCTTACTTCTTTTCTAGACATTCCACGTACTCCTTCTTCTTACGGCGGCTCTCCTGGGCCGAGATCTAGAGGGGAAGGTCCCAAAACAGGGGTTACCACAGCCACATAGCCATTTCCGGGGGGGGGCACAATTTTAGGGCTGTTATCACCAGGGGAGCAGAGGCTTCCATCCACCAAGGAAGCAGGAAGCAGCCCTGGGGCAGGGCCAGGGTCCAGCTCATGCCTTACCTTATTCTTGATTTTTCTCCGGACCCTCTTTAAGGCCTTTTCTTCGGCTTTGGTGAGGGGGAGTTTCGTGGGGATGGGGTAGCCCTCAGCAATCAGGGTGCGTTTCTCCTCCTCTGTCAGGAGCAGTGGCCCTGATGTCCCTTGTAGTTTCTGTGGGAAGTCAGACATGCTGGTTAGGAACCAGACAGCCCTGGGTGCAAATCCAAGCTCTGCCATAGACTCTGCGTGACTCAAGGAAGGCATTGACTCTCTCAGCTTCGGTTTCCTAATCTGAGATAGGGTGGACTTGGATTAAATCCGCTAACATGAAAAAAAAAAAATCCGCTAACATGTAGCAACAGTGCTGGGAGCCCAGCATGTTAGGTGCTCAGTATATTATCTCAGGGTGGGCGTAGGGGCCCCCCAGACTCCATCCTGGAATCCACAGCCTCAAGCTTACTTGTTTGGAGCCACTAGACAGCAACCCTTTTACCTGCACTATGATCTTTGCTTGGGAGGCTCCACACAGGACTCAGCTCCATGTTTCCCAGGGCAATTTTGGGCCTCCTGAGCACCACTCCCCAAGCAGTGCTCCTTGGAGCTGGCCTGAGCCATCATCCCCGGTAATGTGGAGTTCTAGTCCTGCCTCTAGTCCCTGCCACAGTGGGGATTCGGCAGCTTCTTGGACTTCTCTACCTGTTTCCTCTTTACCCCAGAGCAGGATGAAAAGATTCTCACTCTCATCTGCTGGGCACACACCTCTCTGAATGCTTGTGGGGATGGGGACCATCAGGGTTGGGGGTCCCAGACCCTTCATCGCTGCTCTTGTGCAGGGTGGACTTACTCAATCCCTCACCTCTAGGGCCAGCCCGCCCCCAGCTGCTTACGTGAGGGGCGGTGAGAAGGGGGGAAGTGGAGATGGCCGTGGACGAGCGGGCCATGGGCCGGACAGGGCTGGAGGGGGGCAGAGAGCGGGGACTCTGGGAGCCGTCACTGTCGCTGCCGTGGCTGCTGGGGGGCGTCAGAGGCATCTGCACCAGGTCCTCTGGGGAGAGCAGGGGGAATCCAGGTTAGCAGGGTTGCAGCCCACCTCTGCTCGGACATCAGAGGTCAGCCGGGTCCCCCCGACACTGTGGGGGACGGAACACTGGGGCCTTGACCAGCTATCCCATCAGAAGCTCCTCTGCCATGTCAGAAAGTTAAGCTAACATCCTGGAAGTTCATTTCTGAATGCCAGCCTGTCTCCGACGCCACAGAAGCCTGGCTCCTTTAAGCCCGGTCCCTGGTGTGACTATCATGGAAGCCAGATTCTCGAAGTCCCTCCCCCTCCCTGACTTCACAGGGTCCAGGCCCTTGGGAGCCTCCACTGGTAACCCCAGAGGGGACTGGAGTTTGCCCACAGCTAGACCCATGGGGATCAGGCGGGGAAAGCAACAGCCTCTGTCACTTCCTTTTTCCCACTGCCAAACATCAGCCACAGCAATCTCAGGGTTTCCACTTCCAACTTGAGTGTGACAGGACAGCAGGCACTGGGCTCTAAGCACACCAGCCAAGAGCCCTGCAGTCCAAAGCCTCCCCTCCCCACTCCTGCTCTGTGGTTACAGCATCAGGAAGACTGACACGCTGTAGGTGGTCAGAGAAAGGCCTAGGTAGAGCCACGAGGACCGAGAGCCCAGCAGGGAGAGCTCCCAGGACAGCACAGAAAGCCCTGATCATTGCGGAGCGGGCTGAGGCTCCAGAGGAACGGCCACGTCCTTCCAGACTCTGCCTCGAGCTGCCCCCCTGGAGGAGTCCTCTCTCTCTCCCTGGACTTTCATTTGCCTCTTAAGAATGCCATAAGGTAAAGAGCCTGGAATATGGAGTCAGGGGGCCTGAGTTCAAGTTCTGCTGTCATGTGCCCCAGGTGTGTGACCTGTAGTCCTATTTCTTAACCCCTCCCAGCCTCACTTCCCTGCTGGAAGGGAATGAATGGACTGCAGGGAGCCGTGAGGACACAATGAGCTCATGTCTGTGAAGATGCCTTACGGATTGAAGAGCGCTTTACAACATGATGTGTTTTCACGATGGCCCCTTCCTACCTTCTGTGAATCTTCTCTCCGAGGAAGGGAGCAATGGGAGGGCGAAGCTTGGGTCTTATTCATCTTTCTAAACCTTGTGCTACTCAGCCCGGAGCCTGATACACAGTACATGCTCAATGAATGTTTGATGAATTAATGAGATAGGGTTGGAAAGATTTGGTCAGCCTGTTCTTCTTCTGGCCAATTCAAGAAGCTTTCTCTGTTCCCTTCTCCCCTGTCAGATCTGGGGATGTGCCTTCACAGCCTCCTGGAAAATCTGCCATCTTTAACCCATACCTGTGCTATGAAATTGGCTCTCACTACTCTGTGATCTACTGGCACAGGACCTGTCTTCTGTCTCTGCTTCCTGAGACATGCCCAACGAAGTCTTGTGGATGGATGGATGAATGAATGGGTGGATGGATGGATGGATGGGTGACCATAGAGTGGGCTTCCATTAGTGAATGACAGGAGGGGGGATTAGCTAACAGGGTGAGGGTGTCAATAACAGAGATGACAGTTGTAGACTAGGTAAAAAGGGAGCTGGATGGTTGGAAAGTGCACAGGGCAGGGAGGAAAGGGTATTCTGGGGAGATATGGGGGCTGTTGAGGGAGATGGATGGGCTGGGCCAAAGGATGCTGTCTGCCCAAGACTGGAAAGAAAGAGTCCCTCTCTGGACACACTTACCCGGTGTCACTTTGAGGAACTGATTCACCTCCTGGGGCTCTGCTTTGATCACTGGCAGCTGAGTCATCTCTCCTGGGGCCTGAGGAAGAGACAGGTCCAGCTCCATCAGCTGCCCCTGGGGCTGTCCCCACCATGCTGTTCAACCTCCCACCCTCCCTAGGGCTGGCGGTCTGCTCTGCACAATTAAGGAGGTGGATAGACCCAGGGTTCTGGGCACAGCCCAGACGGAGGAGAGGCAAGTTCTGAGGCTTCGAGAAGTCAAGTCAGACCTAAGAGAAGAGAATGATAGCTAAGTAGCTAGTGTAGTTTAGACCTAAGCTTGGAGAAGGAGGGCTTCTTGTGGCCTCCAAGGGCAAGGCCATCTCTTTAATGGAAGCTGCTCTTTGCTGACTCTGAAGGTCACAGGCCTTGGTATATGGGTTGCCAAGAGGAGAAAAGTAATGTCTGGCACATTGTTGCTGTTCAGTGAATGGCAACAGTAGTGCCGATGAAGAAGGCCTGAACTGGCTGGGGGCGCGGGGTGAGCTCTCTAGGCAGCTGAACCTTGAAAGGAGTCTTGAAGTATAAACAGGATTGTTCCAGATAAAGGACAAGGCAGGTGGTAAGTGAAATGAAAGGAATTTCCATCTGCAAAGGCCCAAGGGGCTAGAGAGCATGGCTGGCTCTGGAATCTGCAGGTATTTGGGGGTGTCCAGAGTGTAGGGGTGTGCCAGGAGGGAGTGGTAGGAAACAAGACCAGAAGACCTGGGCAGGGGGTGGGGTGGGGGTGGTGGTAGGATTCACAGAAGGTAGAAAGGGGCCAGGCAAAGAAGTCTGAAACAATAAAGAGTCCCTGATGGGGTGTATCGCAAGGGACTGACAGAACTAGATTTATGTTTTAAACAAACACGCGCTGCTATTTCTTTATGTTCCAACTTGCTGTTCCAGAAAGGGCATCAAGAGCATGCATGGCCTACTGGGTATTTACCCCAAAGCTACAGATGTAGTGATCTGAAGGGGCATGTGCACCCCAGTGTTTATAGCAGCCATGTCCACAATAGCCAAACTATGGAAAGAGCCTAGATGTCCATTGATAGCTGAATGGATAAAGAAGATGTGATATATATGTGTGTGTAGATATATACACACACATACATACATACCATGGAATATTACTCAGCTATTAAAAAAAAGAAATCTTGCTATTTGCAATGACATGAATAGAATTAGAAGGAATTATGCTATGCAAATAAGTCAATCAGAGGAAAACAATTATCATAGGATTTCACTCCTATGCAGTATTTAAGAAAGAAAACAGGAGCATAGGGAAAGGGAGGGAAAAATAAAACAAGATGAAATCGGAGAGGGAGACAAACCACAGGAGACTCTTAACCATGGGAAACAAATGGAGGGCTGCTGGAGGGGAGGGGGAGAGGGGATGGGGTCTCTGGGTGATGGACATTAAGGAGGTCATGTGATGTAGTGACCACTGGGTGTTACATGCAACTGATGAATCACCGACCTCTACCTCTGGTACTAATAATACATTATGTGTTAATTAATTGAACTTAAAAAAAGAACATTCTTGGCTTCCTACACACGATTCTCAATATGCATCTGACTGGTTCTCTCTTTGTGGGAGGCACCGTGTTTTGGGGTGCTGGATTTCAGGGCTGAGTCTCTCTTTTGGGTCCACAGCCAGCAGAGAGAGGCCATGACACTGTGGGTGCGACACAGAGCCTCCAATGTGGGCAGATGAGTAAGAATCACAGAAGGTTCAAGTTGGCAGGGACCTTGGAGAGTCTCTGGTCTGCATCCCAGCTCAGCCCTCAGGGGACAGAGAAGGCACTGTGATGCGGGAGGGTGTGTCACCCAGCCTATTACCAACAATGCCAGCTTCTGGTTCCTGGACCTTCCACAAGGGCATCGCGCTCTTACTAGAGTGGAAAGTGTGGGCTTCTGAGACTTGGAGGCCAGTTTTGGAATGCGGTTCATTATTTCCGCGTGTGGGATTTTTGTTTTTGTTTTTTTAGAGAGAGGGGGAGAGAGGTGGGGGAGGGATAGAGAGAGAGAGAGAGAGAGAGGCTCTTAAGCAGGTTTGATCTCACGACCTGGAAATCATGACCTGAGCAGAAACCAAGAGTGGGATGCTTAACTAACTGAGCCACCCAGGCGCCCTGCAGCTCATTATTTCTCACTGTGTGATTCTGGGCAAGTCCCTTAGCTCCTTGAGCCTCAGTTTCCCTCTCTGAGGCACGTGCCCCGCCTCCCGAGGCTGGCTCTCGCTGCTGCTGCGCCTTCCTTTCCTGCTTTGGCAAGGCCTGAGGAGTCGCTGAGCCATCTTGGAGATGGTCACAAAAGATCTTCCGTCTTTGCAAGGGGCCCTTGGTCATCTGGGTCAGTGGGGGGCGGGTGGGTAGGAAGGGGCTAATCTTGGCCTTGGGCGGAATACATTTTGATCAGGTGAGACGTGGTGGCCAGCAGGGGGCAGAGCCAGTCAAACCCCAAATGTAGGCATTTCAAGCAGGCCCTTACATTGTAGACTCAGGGCTTGGAGCCCCTTAGAGGCAGTTCATGCTCCCATTTTACAGATCAGAAAGCTGAGGAAGAAAGAGAGGGGCAACATGCCCAGAGCACAAATGAGAGCTGAGCTGGGACCCAGGCAGGGCCCAGAGTCTGGGGCTCGCATTCCCAGGAGGCTCTTCAGATGTTCCTGTTGGATCTAGAGTTGAATGCGTATCATGGAGAGTAGGGGGTGGGTGAGGGGGGTGTGGGGGGGTGGCGTCGTGGGGGGAGGGATGGCCTGAATGTATGAGGTAAAAAATATTGATCTCACAAACATATACAACTGAAATACAGCGCAACTGTTGTATTCTCATTTTGGTCTTTCTTTTTTAAAAATCCCAACACTTTTGAGAGAGTTATATGACCTGGGCTTTCTCCATCCCTGAGGCCCTGGACCAGGCCCCTGGTGCTCAGCCCTGCCCAGGTCCCTGTCAGCTGCCTTCTGCATACAGCGAGGGGCCCCAGCTTCCTCCGAGGGTGCTACAGCTTGTTCCCATTCTAGGACGGGGAAGGGGCAGCCCAAGGGGTCGGCAGAGGCCTGGTGCAAGAGTTCTGACCCTCAGGTTGCTTCCAGTTCACACAGCCCCAGGCTACGCAAGGCTTCCGAGGCCTCTTCCCACAGAGGCCCACCCCCACCCCCAACCCCGGTGTCCCTCCCTCAGCCCCTGGGAACAGTCCTCAGGCTCACCTGGTGGGGGATGGGCAGCCTGGACAGGGGGCTGAGGCCCAGCAGCGGGGGGGCGGCCATGGCGGCTGCAGCGGCCATGGCCGAGGAGGCAGCCAGAGGGTCCATGGGCAGCTCCGGGCTCTGCTCCTGCTTCACCATGACGGAGCACAGTTTGTGTCCCAGCACCCATGCTCCATGTTCCACGTCTGGGGAAGGGGGCAGGACCAGGCTCAGGGGACTCCCTGAGCAGAGGGCTCTGCTGCCCTCCTCCCCCTAGGAGCTGCTCTAGACTGCGCTGAGGAGAGAGACTAGGGTACAGGCAAGCAAGGGCAGAATGGGGCACTTGTGAGGTAGGCTGGGGCCAGAAAGGTTGGGGAGGTGGGTGGGCATCTATTTTACTCAGCAGCTCACAGAGCAGGCATGGACAACAGATCTGGACCCCTCTTGACTGGCTGTGTGACCTTAGGTAAGTTGCTTAACCTCTCTGAGCCTTAGCTTCTTCATCTGTAGATGTGCCCGGCAAGAAGGAAATGCTCAGTAAATGCTAGCTATTGTTAATAGAATGACTGCTATTCAGTGAACATTTGCTGAGCACTGTGCTAGGCTTTCAGGACCTTGTGAGAGTCGCCAGCAGTTTAGAGCAGCTGGAATGCAAAGGGAAGGGGAAGGTGGGCCCACAGAGGCCAGCAGGGGTAGTGCAGCCTTGGAGGCTGGGCTCACAGCTGTGACTTTGTCCTAAAGGTAATGGAGGGGGGGGGGGGCACCGAAGGGTTTAAGCATGCTCAGATTTGTAATGTCAAAAAAAAAATCATGCTGTGTGCGTATGGAGAAGGGCCTGACTGCAGGCAAGATGGAGGCAAAGAGACTCGAAAGAGGCTGATGACATAGTCCAGCAAGAGAAGATGAAGCCTGAGCAAAGGAAGGGACAGTGGGATGGAGGGGAAGGGACATACTGGAGACAAGTTTAGGGAGAATCCACAGGACCTGCTGATGGGCTGGGGGGGTAGTGAGGAGGTGGGGGTGGTGAGGAGGTAGGGGTGGGGAGGGCATGTGGGTGGTGAGGTGTGATGTGCAGGTTTCCTAGGGGACATCCACTTCCTGCCCTCTTAGTGGAGCTCCTGGCCTCACCTGGGCCACAGGGCTGGCAGGCATCACCCCTTTTCCTGAGTAGTGCCTACAGTCCTGCACTCCAAGTCAGCCCTGTGAGCCCCCGGCAGTGGTATGAGGTGGGGGTCTGGGGAGCCGGGATGCAAGGGAAGGACCAGGGTACTCTGGCCTTTGGGGCCTGCTGTGGGTAGAGAGAGGGGGTCAGTGGTGCCTGGTCCTACCTCAGAGATGAGGCCCCACCCTGCTGGGAGCCTGAGTGCCCCAGCTCTGGGCCACAGCCTGCCCCAGGGCTCCAGGAACACCCACAATCTTCCCAAATTACAGGGCCAGCTGTCCGGCCTCCGGGAAGCTACCCCTGCAAAGGGCCCACAGACAAATTGCTCTAAAAATAGACTTGGGGTGGCCAGCCTGGGCTGGCCTAGTGGGGGTGGATGGAGAACCTGCCATGGGAGGAGGTCCATCCCACACGCTGCCCCTCCCCAGGGTGGGGTCTGAGGACCTGCTGATGCGATTTCCAGAAGCTTCCCGGAGAGGCCAGGGCATGCAGGGATGCTAAGACCTCTGTAGCCCCAGCCCTTAAGCCATCTGAACCCCAGGCGGTGTCCCTGCCCCCACAGAGGTGAGCAGGGTAGGGATGCAGAGTCCCATCTCTGCCCCTGGGGGGATCTCAAAGACCCTCAGAAGCAGCACACACTTCTTGAGCTGAGTGAGACTCTCAGGCCTCACTACTTCTGAATTCTTTTATCCCTCCCGATATTCCTATGCGGCAGGCATTATTATTCTTCCCATTTAATAGATGAGAATATTAAGAAACTCATTCAAGACCACTGTCCTCAGAAGAGAAAGCGGAATTAAAAACACTGGTCCCTGGACCAGCCGCTAAAGTATTAACAAGACTTTAACACTCACAGTGAAAATAGCCAATAATTCTTTTTATATATTATGCACTGGGCACTCAACTGGGTATTTTATGTACAGATTTAAAAATCCTGGCCAGAATTCCTATGACACATTTATTATCTTCATTTTATAACTGAGAAAACAGGCCCAGGGAGATAAAGCAACTTGCTCAAGATCACATGGCTGCTGGGAGAAGCATCCGAATGCACAGCGGAACTGGATTGGTCCACACCCTGTACCCCGTGCGCAGGCCCTTGAGGCTGGAGGATGCCATGGTGGCAAGGGTGGGGGGCTTGCTTGCTCCCATGTCCCTACCAAGCATTTTACCGTGTGTGTGAACATGGTAAAATTCTCCTGAAGAACTTTCCTGAAGCCTCATTTTTCTGGGGGGGGTGAGGGGTGGGGGAGGAAGCTTTCAAGGGAGCAGAGAAGGGCACTGCAGGCTGAGATGCCCAGGGGCTTCCCGGAGGAGTCACCCACAAACACCTCTCAGAGGAGTGTGGCCCCCTGCCTTCTTGTTCTCTCTCATATCAAACCCTCCTGGGGGTCCTGGGGTCTGGGCTGTCCCTGGGTTCTGCTACCCTTTCTTACCTTGGGTGGTGTCCTCCATCTTGATGGGCACGAGGGGGCTCTGAGGCGCCGAGTCACCGCTCAGGGAGTAGCTGTGCTCAGCCTGGATGCCTGGGGTGGGGGAGTCCAGTTCCATGTCCAGTAGAGGGCTCTTCTCGTCCAGCACGGGATCATCAAAGAAACTGCTGAACAGGTCGTTGGAGAAGTCCTCCATGTTTTCTGCAAAGTGGTCCAGGTGCTCCGGGAAGTGCTGGGGAAGGAGGAGGGGGAGGGGGCAGTCAACTTTGCTTGAAATGGGGGCACACATGCTGTTGTAGTGGGGCTCCCAAACCTGCCACCACTGCCACTGTCACTGCAACCTCCCCATTATTCTTCCTGCCATCAGTAACACCACCACCCTCCCCACTACCCAAGTACCCAGGACAACTATTATGGGTTCTGTCATGACCATCACCGCTGTCACCACTACCTCTCCCTCCACCCCCGCTTGCCATCTCCTGCCTCACTGTCATTATCCTTAAGGAGAGGGCGCAGTAGCATCCCTGGACCAGGTGACAGGATACCAGGCTCTCAGTTCTGGCTCCGCGACCTTGGTTCAGTCACTCAGACTGATTCTCCATCCACCCTACTTCATGGGAAGACTAAATAAAGAGGGTGTGTCTACACCAGCAAGTCTGCATCCTAGAGATGTGTTGGTGTCTTTGGTATCTTTCACTGGAGTGCAAGGTGGGGGATTATCAAGGCTTCTCCTCCCCTCATTAGCACAGTCCACATCTGTCCTTATGCCTCCAGACTCTGCTCTTCCAGACGTACTTTATGCCAGGAGATTAGGCTCCAAAGCCATGTTACATGGGTTCGAATCCTGGCCTGGATACTTGTGGCTATGACTCAGTGTTGATGAAACTGTGGCTCAGGGACTCATGAACGGGTTGTGAAATCAATCTAGTAGGTCACAACCAGGATTTAAGAAAAGATAAAACAGAAAGAAGAGTAGAAAATACCAGACTGCACTTCATGTAGGGAGCTAAAATACCTGGTAAGGTTCTTGTCCCAGTTGTGTGTGTGTGTGTGTGTGTGTGTAATGAAGTAAAATACATTTCTTAGAAACGAAAAAGGTTGAAAAATATTCGTCTCTGAGATCTTGGGTAAGTTAATTAACGTCTCTTTGCTTCATTTCCTCTTTCGTATGGTGAGGATGATAACAGATTCTGTCAGAATTGTTGTGACGATGGCCCTGAGTACATAATAAGTACTCAACAAACATTACCTCTTATTATTTATTTTTTATTTTTTATTTTATTATTATTTTTTAAAGATTTTATTTATTTATTTGACAGAGAGAGATCACAAGTAGGCAGAGAGGCAGGCAGAGAGAGAGAGGAGGAAGCAGGCTCCCTGCTGAGCAGAGAGCCCGATGCGGGACTCGATCCCAGGATCCTGAGATCATGACCCGAGCCGAAGGCAGCGGCTTAACCCACTGAGCCACCCAGGCGCCCATTACCTCTTATTATTAATAAAACACCCTGTGCCTGGTATGTAGTAGGTGCTTATTTTTTTCTCTCTTAAAGAATTATAAACATGCAAGGAAACACTACTGCTGTTCATTATTTACTGACTGAGTACATTTGCTGGTGGGGTGGAAGAGGCGGTGGGAGGGGGATTGCTTCAGGTCCTGGAGTCCAGCCTGGTGAGGGGTTAATGACTGGCTTCTGTGGTGGTGGCTTGAGGTCTGGATCCATTGGCCCTTTGTGGCATGGAATACTCAAAGCCTGCCCCAGTCCTGAAGGGGTGAACAGAGAAGCCCTCTGAGAATAAGCTTGAGAATATTTCACTTCTCTGTGCCTCAGTTTCCCTATCTGCAAAGGGGAAATAATAGTGCCTACATCATAATGTTGTCATGAAGAGCAAATATTTGTGAGGTGCTTAATATTCACCTTATAGGATTATGAGGGTAAAATGAGTAAAGTACGTATACCCCTTACACACAGAACACACACACATTAATGCACGTAGCAGAATGGTGCCTAGTGTGTAGTGAGTACTCAGTGGTTGGTAGCCATTATTAGTATGAAAATAGCAGCTGCCAAAAGCCAGTCTGAGCCTGAGCTGAGCTAAAGAATGATCAAAGAATCAAGGACAAAATAAATGCAGAAACCCATCAACGCAGGTTCTCTCTCCCCTTCTCCCAGTTTGCCAGGACTTATCATCTACTCTCCATTTTTACCATGATTTTAACCTTCCAAAGTGCTTTCATATGCATGATTTTAGTTAATCCTCATAATCACCCAATGGGATAAGGAAGTTGCATATCTGCATTTGACAGAGAGGGAAACTGAGGCCCAGGGAAGCCAAGTACAACAGGAAGTGTCCACAATCCCTCATTGTCCAGTCCTTCCCCAACTGTAGCAGACATTGCTCTGTTCACAAATTGCCTGTTTGCCAGCCTGAAAATTCCCTGAGACGGAGTCTGTATCTCGTTCACCTGCTGGATCCCAGCACCTGGCCGGTGGGAACTGCTGGTGGAGGGATATGGCCTTGAACCCCAGAAGGCAATGCCATCAGTATGTCAATTGATCATCAGCGCCTGGCGTGAGGCAGTACGAGGAGATACTAGTACTAAACACATCTCTGAGAATAACTGATCCCGCACTAAGACCATTTACAAGGTACTCCCCCCCACCCCAGCCCCAGCCCGCCCCAGGACTGTGACTATGCGAGCTAGACCCTCTGCAGGACTGGGCCAGCCCAGCTGGGGGCGCTTTGCCCCTGCCCTTTCTCTCGGGGTCTCTCAGAGGCATGGTGTGGGGCCCAGTGGGAGGGGGTGGTCAGGAAGGGAGGGCAGTGAGTCAGCCGCTAAGGTATTCCTCCAGCAGCTGCTTCTCAGGAGATAAGGGTTTGCCAAGCCTTTTCCTGGGGCCTGGGAGAGGAGAAATGCTTCCTTCAGTCTGGGCTGGGGGTCCCTGAAGGCCTTAACTCCAGGCAGATGAAACAGGCCCTTCTCAGAGACCCCTTTCAGGGTGCCCGCAGATCCTGCTCAGGGAGCTCAGCTGGCCCCGTTTTGTGAGCAGC
The DNA here is from genome assembly GCF_022355385.1 of Mustela nigripes. NCBI lineage: Eukaryota > Metazoa > Chordata > Mammalia > Carnivora > Mustelidae > Mustela > Mustela nigripes. The sequence continues at coordinate 8,146,256 of NW_026739562.1, read as the reverse complement.
CCCCACCTGCTGGAAACAGCAGCCAAGGCCCAGCAAGATGGAGCTTCCAGAGGGTGGGAGCCAAGTGTAAGGGGAGGGCGGCCAAGGGGCAGACAGGGTGTGGGGGGGAGGGGGAGGACATTCAGAAAACACATCCTCTTTGCGCAGGGCTTCCTTGTGTGCTGGTCGCACCACCGGCGGTCATGGTGGGCATGTCTCATTACCTCCAGGCCAATCTCCTACTCAAGGGAACATACCAGAAGGGACTCCCTTCGGAGAACTTTGTAGCCTTGTTTCTACCTGGTGCCTGACTTTTCAAAGCAGCCCAGTTATGGCTGGTTTGTATCATCACATTAGAGACAGAAGGTACCGGAGAAAACCGACGGTCCTCACTTCCCACTCCCATCCCATTTCCTAATGAAGAAACTGAGGTCCAGAGAGGGAAAGCCACCTACCCAGGGTAACACAGTGAGTTGGTCGTGGTGAGGGAGGGGTTCTCTGCAGCTCCAAGGCTGCACAGGAATGGGAATCACCTTCTCCTTGTCCTCGCACTTCTTCCACGGTACCCACCCTCCCCCAACCTTGCCACTCCGGGGATCTCGGGCCTCCTCAGCTCCAGCATGCCCGCGTTTCACCTAAACCCCCAACCACACCCAGCGCTACCCCCAGTTCGCACGCTAAAAGCTGATATTTCTTCAAGACTATCCGAAGGAAATTATTCGGGGTGGGGGGAGGGGGGGTGTTAAATCTGTAAATGGCAGGGGGTCATGGGGGGTGTTAAATCTGTAAATGGCAGGGGGTCATGGGTCAACGTTCAGAGGGGGATAGGGTTCTATGGGGGTGGTGAGCGTTCTGGGGTGCCTTGCCAGGCAACCGGGATGGGAAGCCAGAGAAGGAAATATTATGATTTGTTTCCCTCCTCGTTAAAGACTTTTTCCTACAGTCCTGCCAATATAAGCTCCTTCTCCGAGGCCAGGCGCAGTTAGCCCCGGCTTCCCTCTCTCTCTCTGTCGGAGAAGTCTCGGACTGTCCTGCTTGCATCTCCGCGCACACCACTCCCGGCGACACCCGCAGCGGTAGCCGGGTCTCAGCCGCCTGCCCTTTGAATGTAAAGAAACACCGGGTCCCGCCAGTCACAAGTCGCCCGCCAGAGGTTAACGCCCGCGCGCTGTGGGACCGCCCCGCGCCGGAGTCCGGCCTGCTTATTGGTGGGTCCCGCGGAGCTCCTGGCCAATGGGAGGAGGCTGCGGGAAGCCGGCGGCGGGGAGCGAGCGAAGTAGGATTCCGCGTTTCGCAGACCGCCGGGGCGTGGGAAGGGCCTGGAGCGCCAGGTCCGACCGCGCGTGCTTCTCTGCGCTTTGGGCAGAGGCGCTGACGGCGCCTGCGAGCTTCAGGAGGCCGGCAGCCCCACGCAGTCCCAAGACCCTTATAAGTGGCACGACCCCCCAGCAGGAGGGGGGAAGTGGAGAGGGAGGGTCTCGCCAGACGTCCCCGGCTCGCAGGGGAGGTCGAGCCGCAATTCTTAAGTCCCTTCACGGCTCTTCCAGCTCAGCTCCCTCCGTCCGTCTTCGAGCAGCCCTACCACTGGGCGCACTGACGGGGCGGCGGGTCCTTGGCCTTGCGGGGAGTGGGAACGCTCTCGGGGCGGTAACAGGACCAACTGTAGCTCCTCTCAGTACCCCTCCTGTAATTTCTTCACTGGGGTCAAGGCAGAGAGGGGAAAGCTCCGGGAGTCCAGCGGTCTGCCCAGACGGTGTGCGGGAGAAGGTGCTTCCCCCATCCTGGGGCAGCCTCAGAGCGCCCCCTTCCCTCCGCCCCTAGCCCCACGGCTCATGCACCCGGGTCCCTGACTTCTGCCTCTCCCCTCGCCCGCGCTGATTCCGTCGGTGCTTGGGGAAAGGAGGGAGGAGACCAGAGTGGGTCCAGCCTGAGCTGTGGGATAAGGAGTGGGGGGGAATCCCGAGCCCGGACATTCCTTCCGAGAGTTAGCTCTGGGGAGAGATGGGAGGAGAGTCCTCTCACATTTCCCCCTTCCCTCCCTCGCAGGCCCCCCCCCCCCCCCACCATACTGACCCATACATTCCGGGACGGTTACTTGCCTCGTGGTCACTAGAAAATCGACCCCATTTCAAGCTGAAGGGCCACCAGTCTGAGTCAGTGCTGTGCCCTGAGTGTGTGTGTGTGTGTGTGTGTGTGTGTGTGTGGTGGGGAGAGGGGTAGGCTCAAGAAAGACCAGGGAGGGACTTAGGGGAGAGGAGGTGGGCCCCGGGTATCTGGTTGTCAGGCCCTCCCAGTCCTTAAGCATCACCATCCGGGCATTTGGGGGCCCCTTCCCAGAGCCAGAATCAAAGGTCCTCCCGTGAAGGGGAAAAGACCCTGGACCCAGACTTGGGATTCCCCAGTTCAAGATCCAGCTGTGCTCCAGGGCAGACCTGGGCAGGGGCAGGTGATATCTCCTTGACAGGCCTCAGTTTCCCCTATCTGTTATACACCATGTTCCTACTGAGGCAGGGGTGGTAGACAGAAAAAGCGTGAGGTGAACAAGTCTTCAGAGATTGGGCTCTTTTCCTCTGTCCTGGCCTCCCTGGGGACTGGGAAGGGGTGGAGCCAGTTCTCCAGTCCCTGGAGCTGGTCCCTGAGTCTTCCTGGCAAAGGCATGGGGGTTAAGGAGGGGGACACATTGTTCCAACCTCCAACCTCACTCTCATCCCCCATTCCCCACAGGCCCAGGGAAGGCGGCTGCTGAGGTTTCATATTTTCCCCCTACCGAACTATTCACCACAGAGCCCAAGTCCAAGTAAGCAGAAAAGCTTCTCTGTGTGTGTATGTGTGTGCATACATGTGCATGTGCTCTACCGACGTGGGCTGTGAGGTTCCTTCTTACACAGGGAAACACCACTTTTCTGATACCACACAACGGAAGATCCGCATCCTCGGACACATCCCACATCCAGCCTGGCACACACACACTCAGGGGTTTCCCGAGGCTGACACCGGCAGGCACCAACACAGCCCCATCAAGGACACACTCCCCAGGGGTGATCAGACGGACACACATTCTCCTGTAGACACGCACATGCGCGCAGCCACCCCCGAGATGGTCAGGCATGGCCCCGCACCCTCTCACTTGAACACACACAACATGTCACACCACCACAGAACTAGAGGCTGACTGCGCCAACCCACACGCCTGAGTCATATGACCCCCAGCGAGGCAGCATTGGGAGTCCCAGGCTCGCCTGGGGCTGGGACAGTGAGGACTGGGACTGGAGGAGGGCATGCCACAGGGATTGAGCCTTTCCGTGCTTGTGCTGGAGAGAGGAAGGGAGAGCCCACCATTGGCTGCTTCCCGCACACACAGCAGGGTCTGGGGAGAGCGTGTGTTCTCATTCTCCCCTATAGCCCCCTGCTGGTGTGGCTCTCTGCTCCCCTCCCCTGACACAGGTAACCCTTCCCTGGCCAGGCCACAGACCCCTCAGGAAAGCAGAGAGAGCTGGCCTGCAGGTTCCTGGCCAGCCCCTGGCACCTTCCAACCAGGCGGCCCATGTGCTGTGGCCCAGCCCTGGGGTTAGTGCCAGGTACTGTCTGGGCAGGAGGAAGCGGTGGCAGCAAGTGCCGCCGCCCAGGGCTGGGATTAGCTGTGACTGGCACCACTGAGGGCGCAGCAGCCCACGGTCTGGCTGCTGGAGATGTTGGTCCATACGCGGTGGCCAGAGGATCCCTGTGGAACAGCTCAGGACACTGGAGACTCAGTGCCAGTGCTGGCACTGGGGGCCTCTGGAGAATAAGGACATCTAATCACATCCATTTATTCATGACTTATATATTCCTTCAGGATTTACTAAGCACCTACTATGTGCCCAGGCCTGTGTATATACAGATGAACAAAGTCCAGCTCCTGCTCACAAAAGACTTTCTGACTAGCAGTATGAATACACCCCACTGAGGAAGGTAAGTCTCAGGCTTGAACTCTGATCAGTCTCCAGAACATTCTCTACCTTCCATTAAGAGGTACCTCCTAACACAATATGACTATATGACTTTCCTCCTCGGTATCTATCGATGGCTTCTTACTGGCTTTAGGATAGTTTCCTAGTGTCTTAGTATAGCTTGAGATGATCCAGCCACATCGCCTCTATGTCTGCTGTGACCAGTTCTCATGTGTATCTCTGAAGCCCAGCGCTGGTCCCAGCACATGCTAGGTGCTCAGCTGTTTGCTGAGTGACTGCCTGATGGACTGAACGAATGGGTGAATGAAGGAATGTGCCAGTGAGTTAATGGACTGAGGCCTTTCTTCTGCAGCTGAGCCTCCAGGAATGACTGGCCTGAATTCCGCTTCCATGCCAGCTTACTCCCGCTGCAGGCAGAGTTTCCATGCTCCTGGCTTCCTTCCCTCAGCTCCTCCCTAGTGGGGCCTGTGGTACCCAGGTGGTTCTTTCCCAAGGCCCTATTGTTCTTAAGCCCCAGACAGACCAGTTCTCAGGGACCAGAGTCCCCTGTTTGGTGCTGTAGGAGCTGCCCTCAGGGTTTGACTAGGCCCGAGAGTGTCAACAGAGCCCCGTGGCCACCCAGCCAAGCTGCTCTCCCGGCCCCTGGCCAGCTGGAAGGCCCTTCTCAGTTGGAGCCTGCCACCCGGCTCTGGCTGGAACTCCCTTGGCCTCTTCCCTCTCTCCAGTGCACTCAGCGTTCGGCCCCTGGCTTCCTCAGCTGTCCCGGCCTGTCTGAGTTGTCCTCAGGTTTTATTTTTGGAAGACGCTGCATTCTCTCTCCTTATTTACTCCTTGCCTTCAGGGAAGGTGCGGGACCCCTGGGTTCGGCTGGGGATCAGGCTCTGGCTCTAGCCTCGAGGGTTTGGGCCTCTCTGGGACTCCAAGGGAGGGGAGCTCCAAAGACTCCCGACCCATCAGATGCTTTAAAGCCAGCTGCCTCTGTTCTCCTTCCCCCACCCAGTGTGTGACTAATGCCTGCCCCTGCCCTTCTTGAAGAGCCCCACGATCGCCAAAAAAAATCATCACCATTTTTGAGCTAAAAAGAATTCTGGCATCGTTAGGTCCGTCCCCTCTTATTCACAGAGGCAGTGGAGTTCAATGGTTAAGAGCAAGGGAGGCAGACCGATCCAGTTCTAATTTTACTGTGTAGCCTTGGGCAACTTTCTTAACCTCTCTGGGCCCCAGTCCCAGCTCTAAACTAGGGGTACTGATCTCTAACTACTAGGGTGCCACGAGGCTTCGATAAATGATGACATTTGTAAAGTTTGGGACACAATGCAGGATGTGTGGAAGGGTCTCACTGACACGGAGCTGCTGCTGCTGCTGTTGTTATTATTATTATTATTATTATTATTACAGAGAAAAGAATGGAGAGCCAAGGAAGACAGTGGAGTTGCTCAGCATCACACAGCTTGAGGTAAGCAGCCATTTCCAGAGCCTTTCCTCTGTATCTCCCTTCCAAGGAGAAGAGAGGGCCTGGCATCAGCCTCCGAGAGGAATCTCCTGGAGTCCGTTGCACAGGGAAACCCCTGGGCCTTTGGTGTGGGGCTCCTACCGCCATGCCCAGGCCCTCCTCTGGGGCAGGCGTTTCCTCCGGGGCCTCAGCAGCCTCATTCTTGCTCAATGAGGGTGAGGGGTCTGGCGAGGAGACCCCCAACACTCAGCCCCAAGGTGGACCTCAGGCCAGTGGGACTCAGAGAGGAGGGGGAGTGCTGGGTCCTGACATCACAGAGCAAAGAAGCTGGAGCCACAGCCATGCGGGCCAGCTGGGGCCCTTCCAGCGCGTCCAGATGTCTCAGGAATGTGCTGAGCTGGGAACTACCTCGCTCCTTCCCTCACCACCCCCAACCCCTCATCCCCTCATATGCTTTGCTCAAGCTCTGTCTCGGCCCCACCCCCTCTACCCTCTCTCTTTCATCTCTCTCCGGGAGGGCCTCCTGTCAGTGGTCCCTCTGGTGCCTTGCCACAGTCTAGCTCCCTCTCAGACCTCTGAAGAGGTCACGGAAGGCAGGAGCCCTTCCCCTTCTGCAGACCCCATGGGCTGACCATGTGGGGTGGGGGGAGATGGGAGCCTGAGCTAACTGGGAGGGGAAAGTTCTGAGCAGATAGTGCATGCCAGATCCCAAATGTGGAACTGATTTGCAGCTCTGGGAGAGGAAGGGGTGAAGGCCGTGGGGCAGCAGAGGGCAGGGCTGGGCCTCTTCTCCGGGAGGATGATGAAAGGGGCTCTGGGCATCTTGTCTTAGCTGATGGCTGGGAGGGCCAAGGAGGTGAGGGTGCCAGACTGGGATGGCCTCAGAAGGAGGGCTCAGATCCTTCTAGACCCCCAGCGCCCTACATGTCCCTGTAGGGCTGAGAGTGGAGGGTCCTGAGCTGTTGGAGGGGTGGAGGAACCCTTTAGGGCCCGGGGCCGGGCCAGGAGGAAGGACATGGTTCAGGCTGGAGCTCTGGGCCCTGCAGCGCGAATTCTGTTTCCTTGCAAGGGTGGAGTTGCCTTGGGCCTCTCCAGGTCAGCCTGGCCCAAGGGCTGCAGATGAAAGAGCCTGATGAGAACTGGTACTCCAGCCCAGTGTGAGAGTCACATCAGGGCACAGGGTGGAAGTCAGAGAAGAGAAGGGACCTGGGCTTGGCTACAGCCTCAGGCTGCTCCGGACTCCAGACACAATCCTCTCACCCTTTGGTGAGGGTCCCTCAGCATCCAGACAGGCTGACAGAAGATTCCTAATGGACCCTAAACTCCTAGCACTGATACAGTTCAGAGTCACTGGGACCACCACTTTGTCCGGCTCAGAACTATCTTTGGCTCCCTCCTCCCTACTGAAAAACTCCTATCTCCTAAGCATGGCATCGAAGCTCTGTTATTCATGTGTCTCAACTCAGCACTGTAGTTGGAGACCCTCCTCCTTCTCTTCCCTCTATCCTAGTTGGATGACCACTCCCAGCTCCTTGAAACTGCTTTGAGCTTCAGTGCCCCAGGGCCTTTGCTTATACCATTCCTAGTGTCTGGAATATCTTTGCACTTTATTTCCTTATTCCAACTCCTATCATCCCCTAAGGCCCAATTAAAATGCCACTTCCACTAAGAAGCCCTCCTTGGTCGCCCACCGTACCTCCTGATGCCCCTCTTGAACCGCTATAGCACTTATAGATTGTTGAGTCACTGGTTAGTATCATGTCCTGAACTCTAAGTAGGCACAATGGGACCCATCTCTCCTTCTGAACTCATACCTCCTTGAGGGTAGGATGCAGGATGGAGTTCATCCTTGAACTCTCTACTGGGCCTCACACAGGGCCTAGCATATAGTATGCCTAATAATGAAAATAATAATAATAATAATAATAATAATAATAATAGCAGCTAATATCTATGTCCCTGGCACTGTTGTAGCTCCTTCCATGTAGTATCTCATTTAATTTTCAGAAGATAAGGTAGTATCCTCATTTAAAGTTGAGAAAACTGAGGCACAGAGAAGTTAAGTAGTTTCCCCAGGTTCATTCAATTAGCAAGAGACTGAATCAGGATTTGAACCCAAGCTCTGATTGCAGAGTTCGTGCTCTTAAACAAACATGACAATGCTGGTTGTTCAAGGAATCGTTGATTTTCTGCTGCCCTGTCCCAACTCCAAGTACAAAGCAAGGTACAAACTATGCCCCCAAATTCCATGCACTGGGTCCTCACTTGGGGTCCCAATGTAGTTCATCCCTGGCTAAGCCCAGAAAGAGCTTTGCAAAGGGGGTCTGGCATCTTCTGTCTTTACTCAAAAGAGCCCTCCAGCTCCCAAGAGGTCAGACAGATAAGGGAAATAAAATTCCTACAACCAGGGCTCACCACAGGGATGGAGAAGGTGGGACCTTCCTCTGAGGACTGACCAATGCTGGGACCTCCCTTTCAGGTCATGACAACAACAATCAGAATAAAATCAGTGGCAACAACTACAATTTATGGAGGCCTTACTATGTGCCAGGCGCTGTGCTAGGCCTTATCTAACTGAATCCTCCGAAGAACCCCATGGCCTATGGTCATACTTAATGGATGAAGAAAATCAGCTGGGAGAGGTTCCAGCAGCTGCCCAAGTTCACACAGATGACAAATGGTGAAAGCCAAGATTTGCTCCCAGGTCTGAGCCATTAAAGGAGATCATTCACGGCCACCCACCCCATCTCAGGATGGCTCAGGACCCCTGTGTTTTTGAGGTATTAGCTATCTGACCTGTGGGCTTGCTGTCTGGTCAGGTTGGGTCTGGGAGTAGGTACCAGGTCCCAGGACATTCCTGTTCAGAATCTGCCCAGAATGGAGTGGACTCAGGGTCCCTAGAACACCTCTCCCCCAAACTCAGGCAGCTTTGAGAGACCCAGATACTCAGAGCTGGGCTCAGTTCTTTTTTTTTTTTTTTAAGATTTTTATTTATTTATTTGATAGAGAGAGATCACAAGTAGGCAGAGAGGCAGGCAGAGAGAGAGGGGGAAGTAGGCTCCCCGCTGAGCAGAGAGCCCGATGTGGGGCTCGATCCCAGGACCCTGAGATCATGACCTGAGCTGAAGGCAGAGGCTTAAACCACTGAGCCACCCAGGCGCCCCTGGGCTCAGTTCTTTAACAGGGGTAGTGAGTACACTCATATCTATTTTATTATCCTTTACAATTCATATGCATGCCTTACCTATATTCTTTTATGACAGAAAAGGCTACTATGGTAAAGTGAAAGGTAGATGTGGAATTTAGGTTAATAATCACTATGTCCATAAAAAATAAAGTCCACTTTAACAAAAGGTATCATTAAAGCTGGAAGTGTGGAAGTGTCCTTTCTTCCACTGTCTGTTCATCTACCCATCTATCCATCCATCACCTCTCCCCACTCCTTCCTTGCTTTCCTTCCATCCATCCATCCATCCATCCATCCATCCAATAAATAAGCATTTCCTCAGCACTCAGTCCCTATAGCTATAACTGGGCAACAGATAAAAATAATCGTCTGGGGACACCTGGGTGGCTCAGTTGGTTAAGCGGCTGCCTTCGGCTCAGGTCATGATCCCAGCGTCCTGGGATCGAGTCCCACATCGGGCTCCTTGCTCGGCGGGGAGCCTGCTTCTCCCTCTGCCTCTAGCCTGCCACTCTGTCTGCCTGTGCTTGTGCTCTGTATCTCTCTCTCTAACAAATAAATAAAAATCTTAAAAAAAAAAAATAATCGTCTGATGTTCCTGCTCTCAAAGAACTCTCTATCTAGTTCAGTAATGATGCAGCCAGGGCCCAGAGAGGGGAAGTGATTTGTCCAAGGTCACACAGTGAGTTTAGGAGAGGTGAGGATGGCCCAGGCAGAGGGGCACGCTTGGGAAAGGGCTTGGGCCTCCCCGCCTCTGAAGCAGTTCCCCTCAGTGACTGCTTTAAAACCTCCTCCCGGCTCTCCAGGAGGGCCTGAAGAGCCTGCCTTACTCCTCTGCTGCTTTCATTTTTGTTTTTCTTTTGGAAGGGGAAAAGGGGGACAGCTGCTGCTGTCCAGCTGTTCTACTGGACCACACAGCCCAGCCCAGATGTGTCAGCCTCTCTGGGATGGGTGAAATGGCTCCTGGGCCAAGAACTAAGGGCCAAGGGCCAAGGAAGCTGCGGTGAGGGCTCTGTCCCAGGAGACTTGGGAGAGGAGGCATGGCGAAGTCAGCAGCAGGGAAGCCCATAATTGCCCCAGTTGTCAAGCTGACTTTGCTGGTGACATGGTATGTCCAGGTCATGGAGATCAGACTCTCTGACATTCCAAGGAAATTGATCCCTTGGACATATTTTCTGTGATAGTCAGAGTTCTAGACCATCTCTTGTGCCTCCCAGCCTCTTCTGAACCAGACACCCCCACCCTTACCTTCTTCTTGCCCATCCTGGTCAAGGGTCCTGCTACTTATTCTGACTTCCCCTCGTCTGCTTGAGGGGGTTACACAGTGTTCCAGCCAGAGCAATGCTCATGGTCTTGACTTAACTCCACCCAAATCTTCCTCCTCCATCCTGCCCCCTGGAGCGCAGAGACTTCCAGAAGAACAGCTTGTTCTCCAGCATCTGGAGCTGGTTTCTTGAGGGAGGTTCAGGGGCAAGCCAGGTCCCAGAGAGGGTGCTCCAGGAGGGCCTCTGGACCAGGATTTGCAGGAGGCACATGGTATGGGGCGGGGAAGACACAAGGTGGGGCTGTCCTTTGTCCTCTCCTGGCACAGCAGGCAGGCCAGCCAGACATAAATAGATCCTCCTGGGGAGTCCTGGGAGCTACAGAGAGCAAAGGTCCTAGTTCCCAGGTGGGCCGGGGAGCAGCATGCCCAAGCGAATCTGAGGACAGGGCATGGGATGGGTTGTGGGGCCTCTGCTTGGCTCTCACTGGCCAGGCGAGCTGCTGGCACTGCCCCTAATGCTCCAGTCATCCGTGGTTCCCTGAGGTTGACAGTGGGAGAGAATGAAGGCGGGGTCCCTCTCATATCAGACAGCCCAAACTTCCCGTGGCCTAGAGAGCAAAGTGCAAACCAGAACGAGAGAGAGAGAGAGAGAGAGAGAGAATGAGAGAGAGAAATTGAGAGAAAGAAAGAGTGAGTTGACGGTTCTCTCCCCAGCTTGACTCATTCCATGGGACCCCTGGCTCCTTTCCACCCTTGGCTTTCTTATCTGCACAGGGGACAAGGATACCTCTATAGGCTCAATAAAAGAGACAGTGCCTTCCAGCAAGTTCTTTGCCAAGAGGGATGGGGCCATGATGGAGAGAGTGTGCCAGGTCCCCTCCTCTAAGAAACCTGCCGTGACCTCGATCTCAGCTGGATGCTCCTCCTGGGGGGCCCGCCCTGCTCTGCACCATCCCTGCACCCGTGGTGCTGCTACTGTGTCTGCCCCCACCCCCTCTCTCACTTGCCTGTCAGTTGCTGGAGGTCGCTATACACAATGACCAGCAAAGGGCTCCTTCTGTGCCCATTTGTTAAAAGACTGGACGCATGGATTGAAGAACAACCAAGCGAAGCCCCAGCTGGTCCAGGGAAGCCAGAGGGACCCCACTGTAGTTTGGGGTACAGGCAGCATTTTTTGTGGGGTCCAGCATCCCAATGACCTTCCAGGCTAACCAGGCCAGGACCCTGAGAACTCTGGGGCCCCTTCTGGAATTAGCAATACACTTCTGGAACACTCAGGCCTGTCTTTTAAAAAAACATTCTCCTATTCCCTTCCAGGGACTGCTCTAGTCTGAAGTAATTTTCTCTACAAATACAGTAAATCCTTGAAATGGAGCAAAATCCACTACAAGGCAACCCAAACTTGTCTCTTTCCTCTGCCTGGAGCCCACCTCAAGTGATGGTGGGCAAAACCCTTATCTCGGGGTGGGCCGGTTGGTAAAGAAGTGACTGTCCCATGCTCCTCCGGAGCTTTCTCAGTTTGGTCTGCTGCATGTGGTCAGGTTCCATGATCTTGACTTTTGGGCTTTTTGTCATAGTACAGACCAACAGAAGAACGTTGCTTTTCATTGCTCCTGAAATAACGTAACTCCGCATTTTGCATGACTGAAAAATTTGGACTTGGCTTCTTGTCTTATGATGGAGTTTGACTATATTAAGCCCTTATTTTGTACCAGAGCACTGGGCTAGGTTTATGACCTAGCCATAAACCCTAGAACTGACAGGGTCTCTGTTCTCATGGAACTTGCTTCCTCAGTGGAGGAGATGGACAGTAAGCCAGCAACATAGCTGTACACTGGGATGAGGGCCATGAAGGCCTCAAGGGCTGACCCAGAAAATGAGAGGGGGTCAGGGGTCACTTGAGGTAGTCAGGAGGCTGCTCCAAAGAGTTGGCATCTGGACTAAAGAGAACGGGATGGAGAGAACCGGAGGGGAAGTGTTCTAGATGTCAGAAACAGCATATGCAACAGCCCTAAGGCAGGACTAGAAGAGACTTCCTTTGAAGCTGGGTAAGTATGGATCCAGGAGTCCCAGGCAACCTGAACAAGAGAAAACTGGAGAAGATGGAAGGCCTAGGGCTAATGTTCAAAGATGAGACCTAAGCCACAAGTTCACATCTGCTGTGGGTCAGCTAATTTACATTATCCTTGTCCAGGGGCCCTGGGGGTCTGTGCCATAGGATGGGGATGACTCAAGGCAATGACAACTCATTGGGAATCATGGAGATCCCTTCTCGAACCTCAGAGTATGGCTTGCAGGATCCTGATGGCTGGCGGCTTAAGCACCCTTGTTCCTCCTCCCTAAAAATATGTGAGGTCTGGGGTGAGCCCCCTTTCCCTCATTTAGCCATCCTCAGTTGAGGCCTCCTTTTTGCCAAGCACTGTGCTGGGCACTGGGGATAGCACAAGGGAACAAGACAGACTCCTGCCTTCAAGGAGCTTGTATCCCAGTGGGGGAAGCAAAAACAAAACAAAAGACCCCTACCCCAAACAAACTCAGTGTTTTGGAGGAGGACTAGGTATCTGGGGAGATCTCTCTTCCTGAGTTGGAGCCCTGAGATTTTAGCTTCTCCATTAGTTCTTTTCTAGGGGATTCTACTCTGAGACCAGAGTGCCTTGGCCCTTGGGTCTTCTTTCCTGATGGTGAGAATTTAAAGAGAAACACACACACACACACACACACACACACACACACACACACACACACACCCCTCCCCTTTTAGGGGCTGTTAAAGGCCCACACACAGACATAGGAACACCCAAATGCACATACTTCTCTAATCTCCCTAATCCCCCAAGGCTGGGATAGTGGTGGTTGTGGTGGTTCTCTGTTTCCCTATTTAGCTCTGGAGAAGCCAGGCTCTGGGCCTGGCTTAGCCCCCACAACTCCCTTCCCCTGGGCTGGTCCCTGGGTCCTAGTCATTTCCACACCTGGCCTCCCCAACTGCTGGGAGGTAAACGAATGAATGTACTGGGCAAACATCCTTGCAGCTTCCTGCTGCTCCCCTTTGAGAAAACAGCACTCCTCTTCCTCCTTCTCCTCCCCACACCCTCCCAGCTGGGGCATCTGTGGGATCCGAAGCCGTTTCTCTCTGGAGAAACTAGAGTCAGTCCTTCTCCTTAGCCAGAAGAAGAAGGCAAGAGGCACACAGACATAGTATCTCTGTCTGGAGACACAACCTGTTCTCCCTCTAGTGCTTTATCCCAGCTTTCTGAGCACCAGTCCCTCTCTCATACCTGCCCAGGAGCTGAAGGATCACAGGATACAGGGGACAAGGGCTCTCCTGTGGTCACATCAGGAACTGGGAAGGAGTGGGGGATGGAGAGGGAGTAGAAGTCCCCCACATCTGTCAGGAAGCACAGCCCCTTCTGAGGGATGTCCCCGAGAATCACACGGATAAGCTGGGAACAGCATGAAGGAATCTTCATAGAAGGCAAAAAGAAAATGTCCCTAACCCTCCAGATGTACCTGACTTGAACTGCAAACTCATTCTGTCTCTGTCCATGTGAACATGTATTTCTTACAGAGTTGTGTACAGGGTGAGCATCAGAATTTTGGGTTCTTGCTTTTTGCATGGGGCAACAGAACACACACACTTTCCACATGATCTTATGGCCTTTATCTGGATTTTTAAGGAGGGTGAATACCCTGTTTTCTATCTTCTAGACTGGGAGACACACAGACTCCATTCCTTCCCATCCTTACCTTGGAAAAACTTCCCTACCCTCATGCCGAATGAAGAGGGAGTCGGGGGTAGGGTTGGTATGTGGTCTCAGCTGTAAGGGATCTTGGACATATAAGCGGAGGCACCAGAGAAGGAAAGTGATTTGCTCAAGGTCACACAGCAACTCATTGAGTAGTTCTTAACCACCACTCCATCTAGTTTCTGGAACAAGTGAACTATAGAAACTTACCTGCCAGGCATTTTCCTCCTTTGATTTTTTAATTAATTTTCTCACCACTATGGGGAAGGATCTATACCTCCATTTTTCCAATGCAGGAACCAAGGCCCAGAGGAAGAAAAGCCACTTGTCTGAACTGCCCAGCTGGCTGGTGACAGAACAGCTAGAACCAAATCTCCAGATTCCTAGCTGGGAGTTCTTGGTCTATCCTCCTAGAAATCCCTTCCTCTCTCCCTTCCTGGCTTAGCCTTGCCTAGGTTCAAGGTCAGGAGTTTCCCCCGCAGGGCTTTCCCTCCCTAGTCCCAGTGCTGGATACCACTGTCTGATCCTGCCTCCTTTCCTGCGCTGGACCAAGGCCCAGCTGAGCAGCTGGGGACACAAGGCTGAATGAAGGATCAGGAAGAAGCTGTAGGCAGCAGAGTTCATTCAGAAGAAAGACCCACTCAGCTGCTGAGGTCACCTCATGGTGCTGTGGGGAGAGCTCTATCACCCCCCCCCCCCCCCCCCTGCTGCAGGGGAACAAACTCCAAACTCCTCTCCCTCTGACTGGTATCCGTTACCAACTCCAGGAGGGGTGTACAGAACCCCCATTCCCTGCCACTTGATCCCCAGGATCTGTGCCAGACTATCCTTAGAAAGACTTGATTCAACTTCTGCCCACTTTACAGACAAAGCAGCAGAGGCACAGCTCACAGTGGGATGCTGAAGCAGGCGCAGGACTAGAACCCTGCTCTCCCCACTACCAGCTCAAGTCCTCCCCACCTCCTGTTCTTGGCCTGTGTGCAGAATTGTGTTGCTCCCTTTCCCTGGGACCAGGGGCCATCCTCAGAAAGCAGGGTGACCCAGATATCCCTAATGGAGGGCTGGGAGACCTCACACTCCATGCCTCCTGGACTCAGGTTCCTGTCCCTTGGCTTGTTTCCCCACCATCAGTCTAGAGGTCTGGGACAATTGAAGTCAAAGTCCACGATGTCCAATCCTGGAAGTCTCTGCATTTGGCTCTTGTCTGGCCAAGTTCATCGTGGTCCCAGGAGGTGGAGACTAGCCAGCAGAGACCCGTCAGACGGAATCCCAGCAGATTCCCCAAGCTGTCCACATTTCAACCCAGCAGGCCCTTCTGAACCCAAATATTTTCTTGCCTTGCGGAGCCCATGCCCCTCCCCCCAGCAGGGCTTTTGGGCTGAGCCTGAGAGAGGGAGGAAGGGAGGGAAGAAGAGAAGCCACGTTTCCTTAGGGAGGGAGGGGAAGAGAAAGAGAAGCATAAGCTCAGAGACAGAGATAGTCACGAAGACACAGGGAGAGAGTCAGAGAAAGGGAGATACGAAGGACGGAGGAACAGAACTAGAGACACAAAGATGGGGAGAAAGACCTCCCTTCTCCAGACCGATCATCCTGTGCTGCCCTGACCATCTCAGCCTCGGGTCCGTCCCTAGGGAACCTCAGGCCTGACTCCGCGGGGCGGCCGCGGCAGCACCCCTCAGTTACCAGGACTCCCTTAGAACCGGGGTACGACTCTGGCCCCCCAAGGGGCGTCGGGTCCCTGGCCTTCCGAACACTTCCGTGTGCGCCCCCCAGCGGAGAACCAGCCGCTGAGCCACCGAGGTCCTAAAGGGGGCGCAGGCAGGGGCGCCGCCACTTTTAGCCCAATCTGGTCCCGGAACACCGTGGGTGGGTGGAGAACCGCTGGAAAATGGGGGGGGGGGGACTGGGGGGGAGGCAGGACTGGTGTCCCTCGGGGACGTATCCAGGGATCGGCTGGCCCTGACTCCTCGACATCCCATTCCTCCTAGAAAGCCGAGGTCAATGTATCCACGGACGGAGCCCCCAGGACGGGTGCGCACTAGCGCAAGCTCGGAGGCTCCGGCCCAGGTTCGGGGTCTAGCGGGGGTATGGAGGGATCTAGTGCCCAAATCTCACGGCTCTAACCACGTGTCTCTCGGGGACCCTGCACCGAGCCCCCTCCCCCGCTTCTGCCCTGTGATGTGTAGTCCCGTCCCTCGGGAAGGGGGGGTCAGGCGCGCCGCGAAGAGGGGTGCGGAGTGGAGGAAAGGGGACGCAGACCCTTCGTCTTACCGCATTGTTGAGGAAATCCGACTCGTTCAGATCCCCCAAGTCCAGGAAGCTGGATCCAGGGAACAGCCTGTCGGCCGGGAAGGGCTCCAAGACGGCGTCCATCGCGGCCGGCTCCGGAGACCCCCTTCGCCTGGGCTTCCCTCACTCCAGGGCGGCGGCGCACCCGGCCCAGAGCTCCTGTCTGAGCGCAGGCTAGCGGGCGGGGGCAGGTCTGGGGCAAAGCCCCGGGGAGGGGCGGGCAGGGGCGGCGCGGCCCCGGGTAGGGGGCGCCGGGGGCGCGGGGGCCTTAGGGCAGCGGCGCGGAGCAGGCTGGGCTCAGGGGCCCCGGGCGCACCGCGAGCATTTAGCCGACTCCTCCTCCTCCGGCTCCTCCCGGGGCACAGCTGGCTTCCATGGGGAGCCTGGGAGTGGGGCTGAGGGCTTGAGGAGCCCCCCGGACAGGGTGGCAGCCGGGGGTGGGGGAGCTAAGTGCTCCCCCGAGACTGGGTGGCTGCCCGGCGCTCTGCTCTCTCTGCGTCTCCCTCTGCACAGCTTCTGTCACTTTCCTCTCTGTGAAACCGGGAACCCCTGGCTGGTTAGCCCAGCTGGCCGAGGCTCCACGCCCCCATATCAATATTCACGATAAATTTCATATTAATGAGAAGAGGGAGGGGCCTGAGGAATGGCCCCTCCTCTTTTAAAGAGACAACGGCAAGCTGATCTTCCCTGTTCAATGTCTCTGTTCTCTGAAGATCAAGGTAGGGGCTTGAAGCAAAATTATCCTGGAGCCAGTAACTGTGTTCCTGGAACCTCGGCATCTCATCGAGGCTTTGCCAACCACTGTCCCATAAATTCATGAGGGAGCTGAGTTATTTCCATTTTTCCAGCCTTATGCTAGAGCCTGAACCAAATCCAAAGTTGGGCAATTCTGTCTCATGGGCCGCTCAACAGATCTCTCGGTGGGGATCTGTTCACATGTCTCCTCCTCCAGGGAGACTTCCCTGGTCTGCAGGCTGGAGCAGTTAGCATCCTATACACTCGAGGGACACAGTGTGCTTATCTCCTCTGTGGTGAGTCTAATGTGTTACTGTCACCATTTGCTCACATGTCTATGATCCCACCGGACTCTGAGATCCTTCAGGGCAAGGGCCGGTATCCAGGTTTCTTGTGTGTGAAAGGGCGCAGTGAACAGCAGAAATGAGGCGAAGACTCCTCTGCTCATCAGTCATCCAGTCCCTCTAATGGCTCGTAAGAGCAGAACAGAGAACAGCAGAGCCCATGGAGCTTGCCAGGTGTGGCTGTCTGCACACCCCAGGGTCACCGAACACTCCCAGGCCCCCTGGAACCAGTACCCAAGTGGCCTGCCAGGGAGTTCAGCTTAATCTCTTGAAAAAGCTGATAAACAATCACCAGGCACCTGAACAAATGGAGGGAATGAGAAAGGCACTGGTTCCTGCCCAGAAGTCATTAATAGGATTAAGTGTGTCCTCTCAGTCTGTGGCTTTTAATTAGCTCAGGAACCAAAAAGCCTTTAAGAAGCAGAGATGTCATTGTGGTTAAGCCAGAGTGTCACGGAAATTGCTCTGTTGGTGCCAAGGTGGGCACACACGGTAAGGCAGAGATAGAAGCTGTTTGCTCGCTTGGGGCAGGTAGGCAGGCGCGTGGCTTTCCCTCCGTCTCATGACCCAGTTGACAGAGTTCTGGAGAATAAGGTTCTGACCCTCCAAGCTGTCACATGACTATTAGTGCCCAAGCTTCCTGAAGAGTTTGCTTCTGAGAAGCTGAGAATATAGCCCACACTCTAGGTGGGCCCAAAAGCAATCAGCTGACTCTCAAAACAGTGACAGGTAGAATTAGGGTGCTGAGACCGTGGGTGTGCTCCCCACATGCCTCACATCTGGCCACCTGGGGAACATTCCAGCACTGAGAATGTGGCCGATCCTTTTCCAGGAGGAGGGGCATAGTCTCTGGCAGGGCCAACACACCAGTCTGTGGCAGGTCAGTTTGAAGTAGCAGGTGTCTGGGGTCCCGGTCCCCAAGCTTGGAGTCCCTGCAGGCTCCCAGGAGGAAGAAAACTGTCCCTCTGCCTGAGGTTGGCTGGAAATTGTGTGTGTGTTCCTCCCAGCCGGCTCTGTAATTGGAGACAGAGGCACCATTTAAATGATTGTGGAAGATTATATAGTTTTAGATAAATAGGATTAGAGTGTCCTCTCTTTCCTGATTCTTACCCAGGTGAACACCCCAGGAAACCATTGGAAATAATCCTGGGGAGACAAACTGGTTCCGGTACCTCCCTGTGGAGTCTGAGAGGCAGGATCTCCCAGGAGAAATCCTGAGGGTGGGGGGGGGTGGCGGAGGGGGCAGGGGAGGAGGAGAGAAGAGAGGGAATGGGCAGTGCAGAGCCTGGCACATAGTAGGAGCGTGATCTTGCTTTTTTCCCAGGTCAAGGGGATGGCGAAGTCCCGCAAGGACGAGTGCGGCAGGGAATTTAGTCACATGTTCTGCAAGTATTACTGAGCATGATAAACAGCCCCGGCACTGAAGATATAGCAGTGATTAAGAATTTGGGACGCCTGGGTGGCTCAGTTGGTTAAGCAGCTGCCTTCGGCTCAGGTCATGATCCCAGCATCCTGGGATCGAGTCCCACATCGGGCTCCTTGCTCAGCAGGGAGCCTGCTTCTCCCTCTGCCTCTGCCTGCCATTCTGTCTGCCTGTGCTCGCTCAATCCCTCTCTCTCTCTCTGATAAATAAATAAAATCTTTAAAAAAAAAAACAAAAAAAAAAAAAAAAAAGAATTTTTCCACAGTCACTGAGGGAAGAAAGGGTAGAAAAAATGGAAGAAAATGGTTTCAGAGAGTGGGAGGACCACGAAGGAAATAAACCAGTGTGATCCAACTGAGTGGGGAAGGAGGCCCTTTCTGATGTGTGAGCTGAGAACCCAGGCCTGGGCTGAAGGGTAAAAGGGGGCACAGTGGAGGGAAAAGGACTGCAGCCAGAGGGACCAGTTAGTAGAACAGAAAGGGTGGGAGAGGCAGGCATTGGTGTGGGAGCGAGAGGGACGAACGTGAAACCCCGGTGCCCTCCACCAACCTGATCATTTGATCTATGATCACAGGAGGCTCGAGGCTCTGTTCAAGTCCTGAAGAGAGTGGTGCTAGCTCAGGTTAGGGGGGGCCACCCGAAGCCTTCTGTAGCTGTGTGTCCTTTCTGTGTCTTCTCTTACCAGTTTTTGGGGAGAGGAAATTAGACAACTCACTGGGTCTGAGGTTTGGGGGTCTCTCCTCATAGGGAGGGTCTGCTCCCTCTCTGCTAGTCCCTGGACCTGGCCCCACAGTCTAGCCCCTCTCAGGCCCCTTCTCTGCATCTGAAGGGTCAGGGGAAGGAGGCCAAAATTGGCTCTGCAAACACCTGCAATCCAGGTCAAGAAAAGCACAGACTGTAGCCCCTTCCGTTAAGGGCTTAGGAACATCTGGTTGTTGCTCTCCAGCAGCTGTTTCAGAGGGTAAGCGAAATGCATAAAGACATCCCATTCTGGGCAATGACGCACCAGAGAGAAAGGACAGAGATAAGCTTCCTGCCTGTCCCAGACCCTGAAGGTCAGGTGGAGAGAGGGGCTCCTTGTCCGGCTGCGCTGTGAGCAGGGATGGCGTGTGTGTATATCTGAGGGTGGAGGGGGTGGGAGCTTGGATGGGGATGGCCACGCTTTCATACCCCTGGAGAGTCACTGTCCTTCTCTGGGCCTCAGTTTTCACATCAATAAAATGGGAGATGTGTTAATGACACAGAGGGTCCTGTCCTCTCCAATGACCTTCTAAATGCGCCTATACCAGCACAGGTCTTGTTGGAGAGTGGAGGTGGGAAGGGGCGAAGCACCTGCTTCCTTAGGAGGCTTGGCACTCCGATGTTCCAGGCTCCTGCCCAGAGCCTCCAGAAGGGTGCAAGGCTGGGTATTTACACTCGGCAGGCAGGCCCTGGGTGATAGGTAGAAGGTCACCCAAAGTAAACCTGCCTTGTTTGCCTGGATTGTAAAGGGAAAAACACTTCGGCATACTCTAACAGGAACTTCTGAGAAATGAAAACACATTCATCCTGGAGATTAGGCTGACTTCCGGGGCATAGATGGGGCCCTTTGTTCTCTTGTGGCTTCCTAAAAGGGGCTACAGGGCTGCTTTCCCCTTCCCCCCTGCTGGGGCTGGACCTGGAGTCCCTGGGGTGGCACCCTGCCAGGTGGGTGGGGGGTAGGCTTCAGACCCATCCCCTTGGCCTGGTTCCTTCCCTGCTTCACCCTGAACCATAAAAATACCTGAAATCTATTGAGTACTTGCGTTGTGCCAGGCACTAAATACTTATGTTATCGCATTTAATTCTTGGAAGACACTTGTGAAATGAGTATCATATTCACTGATGCTGGGAGGTACGTTTCAGCATCGCGGAAATCAGAATGTGTCTTATAATTGATGGCATGTGATCCTTAGATAGTTTTTTCTGAATGCACATGAAATAGTGGTGCATCATACAATTGATGATATCGATTCTTAGATTTGATGAAATGTGATTTATTATCATCCCTAATCCTCAGATGAGAAAACCAAGGCTCAGAGAGTTCATGACTTACCACTCCTTTATTTTGCAGGAGACCAAGGCCTGGGGCATAGGAGGCTTGCCTTAGGTCACCAGGTTTAAAGGAGGCAGAGATAGGGATGAAATCTGGGCCTCCAGGCTTCTTACCCAGGGCCCTTTCCGCTCACCCCAGATGAACTGGGTTTGCTCACTAGGGAGAGGCAGGAGCTGAGGGGAGGGCCTTCCAGGGCCTTCCTCAGCAGCTAGTGAATCACCAGCCACCCTGCCTTGGAAAAGGACCTTGATTTTTTCCCCCTCTCTAAATTCTCTGAAGACTGAAGTTCCTTAAGGACTAAGAAAACACTTGCCTCTCTTCCAGTGACTTTTCCTGGTAATTATTTAAGCTTCGTTTTCCCTGAATTTCTGTTCTATTGTCCCTTCTTTGGACTGGAGGCAGGCCCGCCCCTTGGCCCTCTGTCTGCCTGCTGCCTGGGGAACAGCTCCACCCGCTTCCTGCTTTGCTCAGTCCTGCTCTGAACTCACCCTTCTTTCCTCTACCTCGAGTCACCTGTACCAACTCTGCTTCTAGATGCCTCTATAATTCAGGCCACTGGCTCCAACCCCAGAGTACGTACACTCAGGTATCCAGCCTCTAGCCCCTTTGCTTTCTAATGGAAGCCAGGGGAGAAAAGTCAACAAAGCCAGGCCTTCCTTTTGCCTTGGTGAGCCCTTATGTTGTCGGGAACACTCCCCAGCAAATCCTGCCCCACCTAGGCCTGGCAGAGCTGGAAATATGGGACTGAGAGGGAGGGCAGGGGTACGGAAAGTTCAGAGGCTAGACCCTGACCCCTACTGCCACACTTGCTCAGTCTACCTCCTGCCTGCTTCTATACCTCAGTTTCCCCAACCTCCAAGGCTGGCGAGGCTGAAGGGGCCCATCAGCAGGAAAGCACAGAAGCAGCATCGGGCATTTAAATCCAAAACTTTGCTAAAATGCACCCAGGCAGTGTTCAGGTGTGTGGGGACAGGTAACGGTCAAGGTTAAATCAAGACTTCAGACTCGTTTTGGTAAAATGAGGGTCTGGGACAGGATGATCGCTCAGATTCCATCCTACCAGCCCTGAGCTGCTGTGATTCGGTCTCCCTCTGTCCAGAGAGCACATGTGGGCTGTGTGTGTGAGGAGCTCCTGTGTCTCTGGGCGTCCATCAGCCAGGAGCTGAGTTTGCAGTGGGCGTCCCTGAGACCATGCCCGCTCGCGCCGCTTGGGCGGCTGATCCTGCGTCTGGAGGTGTCGACTGACCTGAGGGGCTTCTGCCATTCGAGCCCGCGTGCAAGCCTCCAGAGGGAGAGTGCCAGCTCACACCTAGAAGTGGACCCACCCCTCTGTGCATATCCGCGCCAGCGCGTGCGGCCGCAAATCTGGTTTCCATCTTCTTCCAATAGGCAGCAGGGCCGGGGGAGACGGAGTGGAAGATTAATGGTGCTTTTGCACGTGGCTGAGCTCCATGAATGTGGTGGCAGGAGGGAGCAGCCTGAAGCTATGTGGGGAATGAGGGGCAAGCCACAGGAGTGGGGTTCCCTGGGGTTTATAAGCCTGCTGGAGGGGAGGCAGAGCCCTGAG
Organism: Mustela nigripes; assembly: GCF_022355385.1. NCBI lineage: Eukaryota > Metazoa > Chordata > Mammalia > Carnivora > Mustelidae > Mustela > Mustela nigripes. Next base: position 8,124,251 of record NW_026739562.1, on the reverse strand, counting down.
ACCGGGAAGGGTGGGTGGGTGGTGGGGGGGGAGAGGACTTCTGAGACCAAGAAGGATCTGGGGACAGCAGGAAAGAATCGAGTGAGGTTTAGGGCAATTCCTGCACTGGCCTTGCCCAGAGCCTGGTACACAGATAAGTATTTAATTAGCATGTGCTGAAGGGTTGAGGAGCTGTGTGCACAGATCTCACAGACACTCCTTACCTGGGAGGAGACTGAGGACCGAGGAGGACCGAAAAGGAAGGGAGGGAGGGAGGGAGGATGTATTAAGCACCTACTATGGGCCAGCTGCTCTAAGGGTCACTGTCAGGCATTTTTATTTTAATTCAAACACAAAAAAAGCCCTAGAAGATAGCCTCAGCTTCGCTGTGTACACACTCCTCCTCCCCAACCTGCCCCCTTTGCCAGGTCCAGGGGAGAGAGCTTCGTTGACCTCAGGGCACAGAAAAGCTGGTCAGCTTCTGAGCTGTGGGTCTATTTTGAATCTCATGACCACTTCAGATTTTGTGTCTCATTGAATTTCCTTTATCTGGACTGTCAGGAAGCTCAGAGGTGAATTTGCTGGGGCACACCTCTGTAACAGGATCTCATGGCGGGGGTAGGGGTGGTGGGGGCGGGCGGGGGGGTGTGTGTGTGTGTTCCATTTCACAGACTGACTGCAGCCTGGCTTCATCTTAGGTCTTTATCCCCCCTTTCTTTGTATCCTTTTTCTCCTATTAAGATCTAATTCTGTTGTCTGCAGGGTTTCTCAAATACCTTTAATATACCCTGAAGTGAGATAGGTGTAAATACAGAAATATTTTTACTTTTATAGATGAAAAAGGTGAGGCTCAGAGAGGTTATATTATTTGTCCAAGGTCACACAGCTATTAAGCTCAAGTGCGAATTGATCTGTTTAACTTAATCTTTCCAGGTAGGGTCCAGACTCTAGGACTGGACACGTTTGTAGTAATGGGGGGCTTTCTGGGGGCATTGGGAGGAACCTGGGGGCTTTGGAGACTCCAACCTTTAATTCTCGGTAGCCTTCATTCAATTTCCTTTGCTTGAAGAGCAGGTCCACATCTAGGCTCGCATCCCCTGTCATGCAGAGAGAGAGGACTTTGGGGGCTATGGGCATCCCCCATCCGCAGGAACCAGCTCCAGCTCCCATGGCTGAGTAGAACAAACAGAAAACCAGCAGAGCTGGCCTTGGCAATCACCAGGGAGAGCAAATATATATTCCAGATGCTCTGAGGAACATTTCTGGAGCCTCCAGAATTGAAGGGCGGACTAATTCCCTGGAGAAAATGAATGGATGTGGGCCCAGGGGAGCCACGTTTTTTTTCTCAGCTCTGTGGCAAGCAAGCACCAAAAACCCAAGGATCAGGGCAAGGGGCTGCAGTGGTGTGTATTCGGGGCCCTGATCCCTTGCTATACTCCTTCAGGCCTAATCACTTGGAGTCTGTCTCCCCTGGGGAGCCCCTGCATGAAGACTTGGGGATTCCCAGGGTAGGCCTTAACTCATCTGTTAGTGAATCCAGTCCTTACACGGCCCGGCATCACGCATGTACTCCACAAACTGGGCACCTCTAGGGAGGACGCAAAGAATGAGTCTGATCGAGAGTGGAAGGGGAGTTGTTCCGAGAGCTGAAGTGGAGAATGACGGTGTCTGGCAATCCCGGGACACTGGTAGTGACACACAGTGACACAGAGCTGATGAATAAAGACTTCGTTTCTCGGGCCTGTCCAGATGAGCCCTAGGGCCTCTCGTGTGGGATGCCTGCAGACACTCGCCTGCATGGCCCGGAGGGGAAATCGTCGTAGAAATAAGGATTCTCACAAACTGCCATGTATTCTCTGGTCCCGTTGACCCTCAATGCTCTGCCGATTCGCCGCGAGGATCTCAATCTTCTGAATCCATAAATCGCCCCTGTAAATCAATAAGACAAAGACCAACAATTGGCAAAAAATACCAACAGTGGGCCTGGTACATTTTACGGTAACATTTATCACGTCTCAGGATTTATGCTATGCAGTTCCTCTGCCTTTTCTTAGTTAAGCCTCATTTAAGCCTTCTCACAGCCCTCAGAGGCAGATACAGGATTATCCTGTTTTCCTGGGGCTCACACGGTGACTTGGACCCCTGTCGTAGCCTGTCCTTATGTGACATACCTCTTGGGACAACGGTACAGATCCAGACTCTAGGACTGGACACGTTTGTAGTAATGGGGGGCTTCCTGGGGGCATTGTGAGGAACCTGGGGGCTTTGGAGACTCCAACCTTTAATTCTCAGTAGCCTTCATTCAGTTTCCTTTGCTTGAAGAGCAGGTCCACGTCTGGGCTCGCATCCCCTGTCATGCAGAGAGAGAGGACTTTGGGGGCTATGGGCATCCCCCATCCGCAGGAACCAGCTCAGCCACCACAGACTCGGACCCAAGGCCTCAGGAAAATACTGTAGGGCCCAGGAAGGGAACTTGGGGAAAAGCCTAGAACTCCCAGTATCTAGGTAGATGGCTTTTGAGGGTTGTTTTTTTAAAAAATTATTATTATTATTATTTTTGGTCTTTTTGAATTTGTTAACTAGATAATGTCACGTGACTCAAAAACATAAAAAAGGGAATACAATAAGAGGTAATCCTCTCATTCCTATATCCTCCAACCTCATGGCTACATTTTCACCCTTTAATCAACATACAATCAATTTGATTGCTTCCTTGGGTACCCTTCTTTGGGGTGTGTATGTTTGTGTGTGTGTATGCATATGTATCTATATATTTTTTCCTCTCTCTCTTTTTTTTGGAGAAAGAGGGAAAGAGAGAGTGGTGGGGAGGGGCAGAGGGAGACAGAAAATCCTAGGCAGGCTCCATGCTCCATGTGGAGCCCGACATGGCACTCATGACCCTGACATCGAGACCTGAGCCGAAATCAAGAGTCGGACACTTCGCCCATGGAGCCACCCAGCTCTTTCTCTTTTTTAAATGAAAAGAGGGTTATATATACATTGTTCTATATCTTTTTTTCCCTTTTTAAAAAAATCTGTTTTGGAGATCTGCCTATATTAGTACATAGAGAACTTCTTCATTCTTTTTTTGTTTTTTTTTTTTTTAAAGATTTTATTTATTTATTTGACAGACAAAGATCACAAGTAGGCAGAGAGGCAGGCAGAGAGAGGAGGAAGCAGGCTCCCTGCTGAGCAGAGAGCCCGATGCAGGTCATGATCCC